>NW_027010213.1:17500-34291 GCF_036934945.1 Oncorhynchus masou masou
CTTCCCTCCCTCCCACCCTCTACCCCCCCTCCCTTCCCCTCCCTCCCACCCTCTACCTCCTCTCCCCCCATCCCCCTCCCGCCCTCCCACCCTCTACCTCCCCCTCTCCCTCCCGCCTTCCCTCTCCCCCCTCTACCTCTCCCTCCCTCCCTCCCTCCCTCCCTCCCACCCTCTACATCCTCCCCCTCCCTCCCGCCCTCCCTCTCCCCTCCTCTCTCCAGTCTGTAGATGGTATACAGGAGGTTCTGGTCTACGTAGTGTCCTGGGTAGGTATATCTGTAGCCCTGGTGTGCCTTGCAGCCTGCAGTACCCTACTGTGTTGCCAGGGGGCGCCACAGTCAGACCACAGCACCATACACAGGAATCTGTGGGGCAACCTCTTCATCACCGAACTCATCTTCCTCATTGGGGTAGATAAGACACAGTACAGCGTGAGTAAAATCACACACACACACACACACACACACATACAAACACACACACATCTTCATATGTACATATTCTTATCCATTCCTTTACACTTGTGTGTATTAGATAGTCATTGTGAATTTGTTGATATATTACTGCACTGTCGGAACTAGAAGCACAAGCATTTCGCTACACTCACATTAACATCTGATAACCACGTGTATGTGACCAATAAAATTTGATTTGATGTGACATAGTTTTGTCGCAACATATGAGAGGACAAGACTCAGTACAGAGCTTTTAGTTCTTATGAGAGGACAAGACTCAGTTCAGAGCTTTTAGTTCTTGTGAGAGGTCAAGACTCAGTACAGAGCTTTTAGTTCTTATGAGAGGTCAAGACTCAGTACAGAGCTTTTAGTTCTTATGAGAGGACAAGACTCAGTACAGAGCTTTTAGTTCTTGTGAGAGGTCAAGACTCAGTACAGAGCTTTTAGTTCTTATGAGAGGTCAAGACTCAGTACAGAGCTTTTAGTTCTTGTGAGAGGTCAAGACTCAGTACAGAGCTTTTAGTTCTTACGAGAGGTCAAGACTCAGTTCAGAGCTTTTAGTTCTTACGAGAGGAAAGACTCAGTTCAGAGCTTTTAGTTCTTGTTGATCCAGTCAGTAACTGAAATGTTCCTCAGTGTTTCTTCATGTGTCGTTACTTCAGCAGTATGAAGGGAGGGATTTCTGTCACGCCAATAAAATATTTTGAATTTAATTGAATTCCTTCTCTCCCACCCTCCTCCCCTAACTCTATCCTCCCTCTCTCCCCCTCTCCTCCCCTCTCCTCTCCTCCCCCTCTCCTCCCCCTCCTCCCTTCTCCTCCCCTCTCCTCCCCTCTCCTCTCCTCCCCTCTCCTCCCCTCTCCTCCCCTCTCCTCTCCTCCCCCTCTCCTCCCCTCTCCTCCCCTCTCCTCTCCTCACCTCTCCTCCCCTCTCTAGGTAGCGTGTCCAGTCTTTGCCGGTCTGCTCCATTTCTCCCTGCTCTCTGTGTTCTGTTGGTTATGCCTGGAGGCAGTGGAACTCTACTTACTGCAGGGGGAGCTCTTTGAAGGACGGACCTCTAGGAGGAAGTACTTCTATCTCTGCGGCTACTTCCTGCCAGGGGTGGTCGTGGCCGTCTCCGCCGCCATCGACTACAGGGGCTACGGCACCCGGACCGTGTAAGTGGCAGAGAGTGTGTGGTGGTGGGGGGGTGTGGTGGGGGAGGATGTGTGTGGTGGGGGGAGGATGTGTGTGGTGGGGGAGGATGTGTGTGGTGGTGGGGGAGGATGTGTGTGTGGTGGGGGGAGGATGTGTGTGTGGTGGGGGGATGTGTGTGGTGGGGGAGGATGTGTGTGGTAGGGGGGAGGATGTGTGTGTGTGGGGGGAGGATGTGTGTGGTGGGGGAGGGATGTGTGTGGTGGGGGAGGATGTGTGTGTGGTGGGGGGATGTGTGTGGGGGATGTGTGTGGTGGGGGAGGATGTGTGTGGTGGGGGGAGGATGTGTGTGTGGTGGGGGGAGGATGTGTGTGGTGGGGGGAGGATGTGTGTGTGGTGGGGGGAGGATGTGTGTGGTGGGGGGAATATGTGTGTGTGGTGGGGGGAGGATGTGTGTGTGGTGGGGGGAGGATGTGTGTGGTGGGGGGATGTGTGTGGTGGGGGGGGAGGATGTGTGTGGTGGGGGGAATATGTGTGTGGTGGGGAGGATGTGTGTGGTGGGGGGAGGATGTGTGTGTGGTGGGGGGAGGATGTGTGTGTGGTGGGGGGGAGGATGTGTGTGTGGTGGGGGAGGATGTGTGTGGTGGGGGATGTGTGTGGTGGGGGGAGGATGTGTGTGTGGTGGGGGGGGGGGATGTGTGTGGTGGGGGGAGGATGTGTGTGGTGGGGGAATATGTGTGTGGTGGGGGGAAGATGTGTGTGGTGGGGGGATGTGTGTGGTGGGGGGAGGATGTGTGTGGTGGGGGGAAGATGTGTGTGGTGGGGGGGGGGATGTGTGTGTTGGGGGGGAGGATGTGTGTGGTGGGGGGAATATGTGTGTGGTGGGGAGGATGTGTGTGGTGGGGGGGGATGTGTGTGGTGGGGGGAAGATGTGTGTGGTGGGGGGATGTGTGTGGTGGGGGGAATATGTGTGTGGTGGGGAGGATGTGTGTGGTGGTGGGGGGAGGATGTGTGTGGTGGGGGGAAGATGTGTGTGGTGGGGGGGGATGTGTGTGTTGGGGGGAGGATGTGTGTGGTGGGGGAGGAGGATGTGTGTGGTGGGGGAGGATGTGTGTGGTGGGGGGGGATGTGTGTGGTGGGGGGAGGATGTGTGTGGTGGGGGGGTGAGAGAGGATGTGTGTGGTGGGGGGATGTGTGTGGTGGGGGAGGAGGATGTGTGTGGTGGGGGAGGATGTGTGTGGTGGGGGGGATGTGTGTGGTGGGATGTGTGTGGTGGGGGGATGTGTGTGGTGGGGAGGATGTGTGTGATGGGGGGATGTGTGTGGTGGGATGTGTGTGGTGGGGGGATGTGTGTGGTGGGGAGGATGTGTGTGGTGGGGGAGGATGTGTGTGGTGGGGTGGGATGTGTGTGGTGGGGGAGGATGTGTGTGGTGGGGTGGGATGTGTGTGGTGGGGGATGTGTGTGGGGGGATGTGTGTGGTGGGGAGGAGGATTTGTGTGGTGGGGGGATGTGTGTGATGGGGGGATGTGTGTGGTGGGGGAGGATGTGTGTGGTGGGATGTGTGTGGTGGGGGGATGTGTGTGGGGGGATGTGTGTGGTGGGGGAGGAGGATTTGTGTGGTGGGGGGATGTGTGTGGGGGGGATGTGTGTGATGGGGGGGATGTGTGTGGTGGGATGTGTGTGGTGGGGGGGATGTGTGTGGGGGGATGTGTGTGGTGGGGGAGGACCGTGTAAGTGGCAGAGAGTGTGTGGTGGGGGGGTGTGGTGGGGGGAGGATGTGTGTGGTGGGGAGAGGATGTGTGTGGTGGGGGGAGGATGTGTGTGGTGGTGGGGGAGGATGTGTGTGTGGTGGGGGGAGGATGTGTGTGTGTGGTGGGGGGATGTGTGTGGTGGGGGAGGATGTGTGTGGTGGGGGGAGGATGTGTGTGGTGGGGGGAGGATGTGTGTGTGATGGGGGAGGTGTGTGCGGGGATGTGTGTGGTGGGGGAGGATGTGTGTGGGGGGGGGAGGATGTGTGTTTGGTGGGGGGGGATGTGTGTGGTGGGGGGAGGATGTGTGTGTGGTGGGGGGGGAGGATGTGTGTGTGGTGGGGGGAAGATGTGTGTGGTGGGGGGATGTGTGTGGGGGGATGTGTGTGGTGGGGAGGATGTGTGTGGTGGGGGGATGATGTGTGTGTGGTGGGGGGAGGATGTGTGTGGTGGGGGGGGAGGATGTGTGTGTGGTGGGGGGAGGATGTGTGTGTGGTGGGGGGAAGATGTGTGTGGTGGGGGGGATGTGTGTGGTGGGGGGGAGGATGTGTGTGGTGGGGGGGAATATGTGTGTGGTGGGGGGGATGTGTGTGGTGGGGGGAGGATGTGTGTGGTGGGGGGAGGATGTGTGTGGTGGGGGGAAGATGTGTGTGGTGGGGGGATGTGTGTGGTGGGGGAGGATGTGTGTGGTGGGGGGGGGGAGAATGTGTGTGGTGGGGGGGGATGTGTGTGGTGGGGGAGGAGGATGTGTGTGGTGGGGGAGGATGTGTGTGGTGGGGGGGGATGTGTGTGGTGGGGGGAGGATGTGTGTGGTGGGGGGGGAATATGTGTGTGGTGGGGAGAATGTGTGTGTTGGGGGGAGGATGTGTGTGGTGGGGGAGGAGGATGTGTGTGGTGGGGGAGGATGTGTGTGGTGGGGGGGATGTGTGTGGTGGGGGGAGGATGTGTGTGGTGGGGGGAGGATGTGTGTGGTGGGGGGGGAGGATGTGTGTGGTGGGGGGAGGATGTGTGTGGTGGGGGGAGGATGTGTGTGGTGGGGGGATGTGTGTGGTGGGGGGATGTGTGGTGGGGGAGGATGTGTGTGGTGGGGTGGGATGTGTGTGGTGGGGGGGTGTGTGGGGGATGTGTGTGGTGGGGGAGGAGGATTTGTGTGGTGGGGGGAAGATGTGTGTGGTGGGATGTGTGTGGTGGGGGAGGAGGATTTGTGTGGTGGGGGGGGATGTGTGTGATGGGGGGGATGTGTGTGGTGGGATGTGTGTGGTGGGGGGAGGATGTGTGTGGTGGGGGGAGGATGTGTGTGGTGGGGGGGGGAGGATGTGTGTGGTGGGGAAGGATGTGTGTGGTGGGGGGGGAGGATGTGTGTGGTGGGGGGAGGATGCGTGTGGTGGGGGAGGATTTTTGTGGTGGGGGGATGTGTGTGGTGGGGGGATGTGTGTGGTGGGGGGAGGATGTGTGTGGTGGGGGGGGAGGATGTGCGTGGTGGGGGGAGGATGTGTGTGGTGGGGGGATGTGTGTGGTGGGGGGATGTGTGTGTGGTGGGGGGAGGATGTGTGTGGTGGGGGGAGGATGTGTGTGGTGGGGGGATGTGTGTGGTGGGGGGGGATGTGTGTGTGGTGGGGGGAGGATGTGTGTGGTGGGGGGAGGATGTGTGTGGTGGGGGGGGATGTGTGTGGTGGGGGGGGATGTGTGTGGTGGGGGGAGGATGTGTGTGGTGGGGGGAGGATGTGTGTGGTGGGGGGAGGATGTGTGTGGTGGGGGGAGGATGTGTGTGGTGGGGGGAGGATTTGTGTGGTGGGGGGGGAGGATGTGTGTGGTGGGGGGAGGATGTGTGTGGTGGGGGGGGATGTGTGTGGTGGGGGGAGGATGTGTGTGGTGGGGGAGGATGTGTGTGGTGGGGGGAGGATGTGTGTGGTGGGGGGAGGATGTGTGTGGTGGGGGGAGGATGTGTGTGGTGGGGGGAAGATGTGTGTGGTGGGGGGATGTGTGTGTTGGGGGAGGATGTGTGTGGTGGGGGAGGAGGATGTGTGTGGTGGGGGAGGATGTGTGTGGTGGGGGGATGTGTGTGGTGGGGGGAGGATGTGTGTGGTGGGGGGTGGGAGAGGATGTGTGTGGTGGGGGGGGATGTGTGTGGTGGGGGAGGAGGATGTGTGTGGTGGGGGGAGGATGTGTGTGGTGGGGGGGGATGTGTGTGGTGGGATGTGTGTGGTGGGGGGATGTGTGTGGTGGGGAGGATGTGTGTGATGGGGGGATGTGTGTGGTGGGATGTGTGTGGTGGGGGGATGTGTGTGGTGGGGAGGATGTGTGTGGTGGGGGGAGGATGTGTGTGGTGGGGTGGGATGTGTGTGGTGGGGGGAGGATGTGTGTGGTGGGGTGGGATGTGTGTGGTGGGGGGATGTGTGTGGGGGGATGTGTGTGGTGGGGAGGAGGATTTGTGTGGTGGGGGGATGTGTGTGATGGGGGGATGTGTGTGGTGGGGGAGGATGTGTGTGGTGGGATGTGTGTGGTGGGGGGGGATGTGTGTGGGGGGGGTGTGTGGTGGGGAGGAGGATTTGTGTGGTGGGGGGGGATGTGTGTGTGGGGGGATGTGTGTGGTGGGGAGGAGGATTTGTGTGGTGGGGGGATGTGTGTGATGGGGGGGATGTGTGTGGTGGGATGTGTGTGGTGGGGGGGATGTGTGTGGGGGATGTGTGTGGTGGGGGAGGACCGTGTAAGTGGCAGAGAGTGTGTGGTGGGGGGGGTGTGGTGGGGGGGAGGATGTGTGTGGTGGGGAGAGGATGTGTGTGGTGGGGGGAGGATGTGTGTGGTGGTGGGGGAGGATGTGTGTGTGGTGGGGGGAGGATGTGTGTGTGGTGGGGGGATGTGTGTGGTGGGGGAGGATGTGTGTGGTGGGGGGAGGATGTGTGTGGTGGGGGGGAGGATGTGTGTGTGATGGGGGGAGGTGTGTGCGGGGATGTGTGTGGTGGGGGAGGATGTGTGTGGTGGGGGGAGGATGTGTGTTTGGTGGGGGGGGGATGTGTGTGGTGGGGGGGAGGATGTGTGTGTGGTGGGGGGGAGGATGTGTGTGTGGTGGGGGGAAGATGTGTGTGGTGGGGGGGGGATGTGTGTGGGGGGATGTGTGTGGTGGGGAGGATGTGTGTGGTGGGGGGGGATGATGTGTGTGTGGTGGGGGGAGGATGTGTGTGGTGGGGGGGGAGGATGTGTGTGGTGGGGGGAGGATGTGTGTGTGGTGGGGGGAGGATGTGTGTGGTGGGGGGAGGATGTGTGTGTGGTGGGGGGGAGGATGTGTGTGTGGTGGGGGGAAGATGTGTGTGGTGGGGGGGGATGTGTGTGGTGGGGGGGGAGGATGTGTGTGGTGGGGGGGGAATATGTGTGTGGTGGGGGGGATGTGTGTGGTGGGGGGGGAGGATGTGTGTGGTGGGGGGAGGATGTGTGTGGTGGGGGGGGAAGATGTGTGTGGTGGGGGGGGATGTGTGTGGTGGGGGGGAGGATGTGTGTGGTGGGGGGAGAATGTGTGTGGTGGGGGGATGTGTGTGTTGGGGGGAGGATGTGTGTGGTGGGGGAGGAGGATGTGTGTGGTGGGGGAGGATGTGTGTGGTGGGGGGATGTGTGTGGGGGGGGGAGGATGTGTGTGGTGGGGGGGGAATATGTGTGTGGTGGGGAGAATGTGTGTGTTGGGGGGAGGATGTGTGTGGTGGGGAGGAGGATGTGTGTGGTGGGGGAGGATGTGTGTGGTGGGGGGGATGTGTGTGGTGGGGGGAGGATGTGTGTGGTGGGGGGAGGATGTGGGTGGTGGGGGGAGGATGTGTGTGGTGGGGGGGGAGGATGTGTGTGGTGGGGGGAGGATGTGTGTGGTGGGGGGATGTGTGTGGTGGGGGGGGATGTGTGGTGGGGGGAGGATGTGTGTGGTGGGGTGGGATGTGTGTGGTGGGGGGATGTGTGTGGGGGGATGTGTGTGGTGGGGGAGGAGGATTTGTGTGGTGGGGGAAGATGTGTGTGGTGGGATGTGTGTGGTGGGGGAGGAGGATTTGTGTGGTGGGGGGATGTGTGTGATGGGGGGGATGTGTGTGGTGGGATGTGTGTGGTGGGGGGATGTGTGTGGTGGGGGGAGGATGTGTGTGGTGGGGGGAGGATGTGTGTGGTGGGGAAGGATGTGTGTGGTGGGGGGAGGATGTGTGTGGTGGGGGAGGATGCGTGTGGTGGGGGAGGATTTTTGTGGTGGGGGGAGGATGTGTGTGGTGGGGGGAAGATGTGTGTGGGGGGGGGATGTGTGTGGTGGGGGAGGATGTGTGTGGTGGGGGGGGAGAATGTGTGTGGTGGGGGGGGATGTGTGTGTTGGGGGGAGGATGTGTGTGGTGGGGGAGGAGGATGTGTGTGGTGGGGGAGGATGTGTGTGGTGGGGGGGGATGTGTGTGGTGGGGGGAGGATGTGTGTGGTGGGGGGGGGGAATATGTGTGTGGTGGGGAGAATGTGTGTGTTGGGGGGAGGATGTGTGTGGTGGGGGAGGAGGATGTGTGTGGTGGGGGAGGATGTGTGTGGTGGGGGGATGTGTGTGGTGGGGGGAGGATGTGTGTGGTGGGGGGAGGATGTGTGTGGTGGGGGGAGGATGTGTGTGGTGGGGGGGGAGGATGTGTGTGGTGGGGGGAGGATGTGTGTGGTGGGGGGATGTGTGTGGTGGGGGGATGTGTGGTGGGGGAGGATGTGTGTGGGGGTGGGATGTGTGTGGTGGGGGGATGTGTGTGGGGGGATGTGTGTGGTGGGGGAGGAGGATTTGTGTGGTGGGGGAAGATGTGTGTGGTGGGATGTGTGTGGTGGGGGAGGAGGATTTGTGTGGTGGGGGGGGATGTGTGTGATGGGGGGATGTGTGTGGTGGGATGTGTGTGGTGGGGGGATGTGTGTGGTGGGGGGAGGATGTGTGTGGTGGGGGGAGGATGTGTGTGGTGGGGAAGGATGTGTGTGGTGGGGGGAGGATGTGTGTGGTGGGGGGAGGATTTTTGTGGTGGGGGGAGGATGTGTGTGGTGGGGGGATGTGTGTGGTGGGGGAGGATGTGTGTGGTGGGGGGAGGATGTGCGTGGTGGGGGGAGGATGTGTGTGGTGGGGGGATGTGTGTGGTGGGGGGGGGATGTGTGTGTGGTGGGGGGAGGATGTGTGTGGTGGGGGGAGGATGTGTGTGGTGGGGGGATGTGTGTGGTGGGGGGGGGGATGTGTGTGTGGTGGGGGGAGGATGTGTGTGGTGGGGGGAGGATGTGTGTGGTGGGGGGATGTGTGTGGTGGGGTGGAGGATGTGTGTGGTGGGGGGAGGATGTGTGTGGTGGGGGGAGGATGTGTGTGGTGGGGGGAGGATGTGTGTGGTGGGGGGGGATGTGTGTGGTGGGGGGAGGATGTGTGTGGTGGGGGGAGGATGTGTGTGGTGGGGGGAGGATGTGTGTGGGGGGAGGATGTGTGTGGTGGGGGGAGGATGTGTGTGGGGGGAGGATGTGTGTGGTGGGGGGAGGATGTGTGTGGTGGGGGGAGGATGTGTGTGGGGGGAGGATGTGTGTGGGGGGAGGATGTGTGTGGTGGGGGGAGGATGTGTGTGGGGGGAGGATGTGTGTGGTGGGGGGAGGATGTGTGTGGTGGGGGGGGAGGATGTGTGTGGTGGGGGGGGAGGATGTGTGTGGGGGGGGAGGATGTGTGTGGTGGGGGGAGGATGTGTGTGGTGGGGGGAGGATGTGTGTGGTGGGGGGGGAGGATGTGTGTGGTGGGGGGGGAGGATGTGTGTGGTGGGGGGGAAGATGTGTGTGTGAGTATTGATTTGAAATCTCTGCTGTATTGTGTGTGTGTGTGTGTGTGTGTGTGTGTGTGTGTGTGTGTGTGTGTGTGTGTGTGTGTGTGTGTAGGTGTTGGCTGCAGATGGACAACTACTTCATCTGGAGTTTCCTGGGTCCTGTATCTGTCATTATAATGGTGAGACAAACACACATACTCTCACATGTGAGCACACACATACACATGAGTTTGACCTCTCACCTCTGACCCTGTGACCCCCAGCTGAACCTGGTGGTCTTGGTGATGACTCTTCACAAGATGGTGCACAGCTCCTCCGCCCTCAAACCCGACTCCAGTCGTCACGACAACCTCAGGTGAGCCCCGCCCCCTGGCACATATGTGACAGGCATGATTGGTTGTTTGTTTTGGGCAGGGAGGGACACAGAGGCTCATGGGAAGGGGTAGAAACAGGAAGAAGTAACAGAGGACACAAATAGTGAAAAGTAGAAGAGGCTAAAAAAGTTGTGTCAAAATAACATGACATCTTCTCCTTCTGCTTCCTCCCTAACCCCCACCTCCCTCTCTCTCTCTCCTCCCTAACCCCCACCCCCCCCTCTCTCTCCCCCCTAACCCCCACCTCCCTCTCTCTCTCTTTCCCCTAACCCCCACCCCCTCTCTCTCTCTCCCCCTAACCCCCACCTCCCTCTCTCTCTCTCTCCCCCCTAACCCCTCCCTCTCTCTCTCCCCCCTAATCCCTCCCTCTCTCTCTCTCCCTAACCCCCACCTCCCTCTCTCTCTCTCTTCCCTAACCCCCACCTCCCTCTCTCTCTCTCCCCCCTAACCCCCACCTCCCTCTCTCTCTCCCCCTAACCCCCACCTCCCTCTCTCTCTCTCCTCCCTAACCCCCACCTCCCTCTCTCTCTCTCCTCCCTAACCCCCACCCCCCGCTCTCTCTCTCCCCCTAACCCCCTCTCTCTCTCTCTCCCCCCTAACCCCCCACCCCCCTCTCTCTCTCCTCCCCCTAACCACCACCTCCCTCTCTCTCTCTCCCCCCTAATCCCCACCTCTCTCTCTCTCTCTCCTCCCTCACCCCCACCTCCCTCTCTCTCCCCCCTAACCCCCCACCTCCCTAACCCCCACCCCCTCTTTCTCCTCCATGCCTCTAAACCTCTCCCCATCTCCCTCTAATCTCTTCCTCCCTCCTCTCTCCCTCTCCTCTTCCTCCCCCTCCCTCCTCTCTCCCTCTCCTCTTTCTCCCTCTCTACAGAGCGTGGACTGTGGGTTCGCTCACACTCCTCTTCCTCCTGGTGGTGACCTGGTCTCTGGGGCTCGTCTTCCTCTCATCTCCCTCTCTCCTCCTCTCCTACCTCTTCTCCTCCCTTAACACGGCCCAGGCTCTACTCATCACAATACTGTTCTGTACACTCACTAGGAAGGTAGGTGGGGTCTCAATACTGTCCTGTACACTCACTAGGAAGGTAGGTGGGGTCTCAATACTGTCCTGTACACTCACTAGGAAGGTAGGTGGGGTCTCAGTACTGTCCTGTACACTCACTAGGAAGGTAGGTGGGGTCTCAATACTGTCCTGTACACTCACTAGGAAGGTAGGTGGGGTCTCAATACTGTCCTGTACACTCACTAGGAAGGTAGGTGGGGTCTCAATACTGTCCTGTACACTCACTAGGAAGGTAGGTGGGGTCTCAATACTGTGTGTACACTCACTAGGAAGGTAGGTGGGGTCTCAATACTGTCCTGTACACTCACTAGGAAGGTAGGTGGGGTCTCAATACTGTCCTGTACACTCACTAGGAAGGTAGGTGGGGTCTCAATACTGTTCTGTACACTCACTAGGAAGGTAGGTGGGGTCTCAATACTGTTCTGTACACTCACTAGGAAGGTAGGTGGGGTCTCAATACTGTCCTGTACACTCACTAGGAAGGTAGGTGGGGTCTCAATACTGTCCTGTACACTCACTAGGAAGGTAGGTGGGGTCTCAATACTGTTCTGTACACTCACTAGGAAGGTAGGTGGGGTCTCAATACTGTCTGTACACTCACTAGGAAGGTAGGTGGGGTCTCAATACTGTCTGTACACTCACTAGGAAGGTAGGTGGGGTCTCAATACTGTCTCTCACCAGGAAGAGGTGGGGTCTCAGTACTGTCCTGTACACTCACTAGGAAGGTAGGTGGGGTCTCAATACTGTCTGTACACTCACTAGGAAGGTAGGTGGGGTCTCAATACTGTCTGTACACTCACTAGGAAGGTAGGTGGGGTCTCAATACTGTCTCTCACCAGGAAGAGGTGGGGTCTCAGTACTGTCTCTCACCAGGAAGAGGTGGGGTCTCAGTACTGTCTCTCACCAGGAAGAGGTGTGGTCTCAGTACTGTCTCTCACCAGGAAGAGGTGTGGTCTCAGTACTGTCTCTCACCAGGAAGAGGTGGGGTCTCAGTACTGTCTCTCACCAGGAAGAGGTGGGGTCTCAGTACTGTCTCTCACCAGGAAGAGGTGGGGTCTCAGTACTGTCTCTCACCAGGAAGAGGTGTGGTCTCAGTACTGTCTCTCACCAGGAAGAGGTGGGGTCTCAGTACTGTCTCTCACCAGGAAGAGGTGGGGTCTCAGTACTGTCTCTCACCAGGAAGAGGTGGGGTCTCAGTACTGTCTCTCACCAGGAAGAGGTGGGGTCTCAGTACTGTCTCTCACCAGGAAGAGGTGGGGTCTCAGTACTGTCTCTCACCAGGAAGAGGTGGGGTCTCAGTACTGTCTGTCACCAGGAAGAGGTGGGGTCTCAGTACTGTCTGTCACCAGGAAGAGGTGGGGTCTCAGTACTGTCTGTCACCAGGAAGAGGTGGGGTCTCAGTACTGTCTGTCACCAGGAAGAGGTGGGGTCTCAGTACTGTCTGTCACCAGGAAGAGGTGGGGTCTCAGTACTGTCTCTCACCAGGAAGAGGTGGGGTCTCAGTACTGTCTCTCACCAGGAAGAGGTGGGGTCTCAGTACTGTCTCTCACCAGGAAGAGGTGGGGTCTCAGTACTGTCTGTCACCAGGAAGAGGTGGGGTCTCAGTACTGTCTGTCACCAGGAAGAGGTGGGGTCTCAGTACTGTCTGTCACCAGGAAGAGGTGGGGTCTCAGTACTGTCTGTCACCAGGAAGAGGTGGGGTCTCAGTACTGTCTGTCACCAGGAAGAGGTGGGGTCTCAGTACTGTCTGTCACCAGGAAGAGGTGGGGTCTCAGTACTGTCTCTCACCAGGTAGAGGTGGGGTCTCAGTACTGTCTCTCACCAGGTAGAGGTGGGGTCTCAGTACTGTCTCTCACCAGGAAGAGGTGTGGTCTCAGTACTGTCTGTCACCAGGAAGAGGTTGGGTCTCAGTACTGTCTGTCACCAGGAAGAGGTGGGGTCTCAGTACTGTCTCTCACCAGGAAGAGGTGGGGTCTCAGTACTGTCTGTCACCAGGAAGAGGTGGGGCTGATCATGTATTGTATTATATTTGTGTGTCAGTGTATATGGTGTGTTCATGTTTGTCCAGGGCCATAAGGACTATGGGAAGTGTGTGCGTCACTCCCAATGCTGTGACTGTTCCTCCACCACCAGTTCACCTGGCTCTGTGAAGGGCGCCGCCCTACGGGCCAACAGCCGCTACTGCAGTGCCAACCAGGCACGCAGGGCTACTGCTAACAGACAGGTACACACACACACACACACACACAACAGCACGCAGGGCTACTGCTAACAGACAGGTACACCCACACACACACACACAACAGCACGCAGGGCTACTGCTAACACACAGGTACACATACCTTAAATGATTTAGATGCACTATTGTAAAGTGGCTGTTCCACTGGATGTCATAAGGTGAATTCACCAATTTGTAAGTCGCTCTGGATAAGAGCGTCTGCCAAATGACTTAAATGTAAATGTAAATGTAAAATGTACACACACTAACAGAATGGTACACAAGCACACAGTGACTTCCTGATGAAAGCTATTAGTGTGTTGTAAACCAAGTGTGTGTGTGTGTGTGTGTGTGTGTGTGTGTGTGTGTGTGTTGCGCGCGTGTGTGTGTGTGTGTGTGTGTGTGTGTGTGTGTGTGTGTGTGTGCGTGCGTGCGTGCGTGCGCGTGTGTGTGTGTGTGTGTGTGTGCGTGTGTGCGTGCGCGTGTGTGTGTGTGTGTGTGTGTGTGTGCGTGTGTGTGTGTGTGTGTGTGTGTTGCAGAGTCGCATTAGGAGGATGTGGAACGATACAGTGCGCAGACAGACTGAGTCTTCCTTCATAGCTGCTGATGTCAACACCACACCTACACTCAACAGAGGTCAGTCCTCTCCTCCTTCTCATCCTCCTCTCCTCTAGTCCTCTCCTCCAGTCCTCTCCTCCTTCTCATCCTCCTCTCCTCTAGCCCTCTCCTCCTTCTCATCCTCCTCTCCTAGCCCTCTCCTCCTTCTCATCCTCCTCTCCTCTAGCCCTCTCCTCCTTCTCATCCTCCTCTCCTCTAGTCCTCTCCTCCAGTCCTCTCCTCCTTCTCATCCTCCTCTCCTCTAGTCCTCTCCTCCTTCTCATCCTCCTCTCCTCTAGCCCTCTCCTCCTTCTCATCCTCCTCTCCTCTAGCCCTCTCCTCCTTCTCATCCTCCTCTCCTCTAGCCCTCTCCTCCTTCTCATCCTCCTCTCCTCTAGCCCTCTCCTCCTTCTCATCCTCCTCTCCTCTAGCCCTCTCCTCCTTCTCATCCTCCTCTCCTCTAGCCCTCTCCTCCTTCTCATCCTCCTCTCCTCTAGCCCTCTCCTCCTTCTCATCCTCCTCTCCTCTAGCCCTCTCCTCCTTCTCATCCTCCTCTCCTCTAGCCCTCTCCTCATCCTCTCCTCCTCTAGCCCTCTCCTCCTTCTCATCCTCTCCTCCTCTAGCCCTCTCCTCCTTCTCATCCTCTCCTCCTCTAGCCCTCTCCTCCTTCGCATCCTCCTCTCCTAGCCCTCTCCTCCTTCGCATCCTCCTCTCCTAGCCCTCTCCTCCTTCTAATCCTCCTCTCCTCTAGTCCTCTCCTCCAGTCCTCTCCTCTAGTCCTCTCCTCTAGTCCTCTCCTCCTTCTCATCCTCCTCTCCTAGCCCTCTCCTCCTTCTCATCCTCCTCTTTTAGCCCTCTCCTCCTTCTCATCCTCCTCTCCTCTAGTTCTCTCCTCCAGTCCTCTCCTCCTCCACATCCCCCTCTCCTCTACTCCTCTCCTCTAGTCCTCTCCTCTAGTCCTCTCCTCCAGTCCTCTCCTCTACTCCTTTCCTCTAGTCCTCTCCCCTCTCCTCCAGTCCTCTCCTCCATTCTATCTTCTCTCCCCCTCATCCTCTTTTCCTCTAGTCCTCTCCTCTAGTCCTCTCCTCTACTCCTCTCCTCTAGTCCTCTCCTCTACTCCTCTCCTCTAGTCCTCTCCTCCTCTCCTCTAGTCCTCTCCTCTACTCCTCTCCTCTAGTCCTCTCCTCTCCTCCTCTCCTCTAGTCCTCTCCTCCAGTCCTCTCCTCCAGTCCTCTCCTCCAGTCCTCTCCTCCAGTCCTCTCCTCCTCATCCTCTTTTCCTCTAGTCCTCTCCTCTACTCCTCTCCTCTAGTCCTCTCCTCTCCTCCTCTCCTCTACTCCTCTCCTCTAGTCCTCTCCTCTACTCCTCTCCTCTAGTCCTCTCCTCCTCTCCTCTAGTCCTCTCCTCTACTCCTCTCCTCTAGTCCTCTCCTCTACTCCTCTCCTCTAGTCCTCTCCTCCAGTCCTCTCCTCCAGTCCTCTCCTCCATTCTATCTTCTCTCCTCCTCATCCTCTTTTCCTCTGGTTCTCTCCTCTTTCTTCCCCTATTTTGTGTTCTGTTCTTTTAGCGTCTTTCCTTAACTCTCCTCTCCCCCCCCTCTCTCTCTCTCTCTCTCTCTCCCCTCTCCCCCCCCTCTCTCCCCCTCTCTCTCACTCCCTCTCTCCCCTCTCCCTCTCTCCCTCTCTCCCCCTCTCCCTCTCTCCCCCTCTCTCTCACTCCCTCTCTCCCCCTCTCCCTCTCTCCCTCTCTCCCCCTCTCCCTCTCTCCCCCTCTCCCTCTCTCCCCCTCTCTCTCTCTCCCCTTCTCCCTCTCTCCCTCTCTCCCCCTCTCTCCCCCTCTTTCTCACTCCCCCTCTCCCCCTCTCTCTCTCTCCCCTCTCCCCCTCTCTCCCCCTCTCTCTCACTCCCTCTCTCCCTCTCTCCCCCTCTCTCCCCCTCTCCCTCTCCCCCCTCTCTCTCTCCCCCTCTCTCCCCCTCTCCCTCTCTCCCCCCTCTCTCCCCCTCTCCCCCTCTCTCCCTCTCTCCCTCTCCCCCTCTCCCTCTCTCCCCCTCTCTCTCTCTCCCCCTCTCCCCCTCTCTCCCTCTCTCTAGTTGGCCTGGGTAACCATTTCCTGACTAACCCAGTGTTACAGACTCACCCTAGAGTCTCTCCTTATGACAGCCTACTGGCTCAGGGCTACAGCCAGCCCTCCCCTGGCCTCTTCACCTCTACTGGTACATCTCTCTATCTGTATATCTATCTGTATATCTATCTATCTGTATATCTATCTGTATATCTATCTGTATATATATCTGTATATCTATCTGTATATCTATCTGTATATATATCTGTATATCTATCTGTATATATATCTGTATATCTATCTATCTGTACATCTATCTATCTATCCATCTCTCTGTGTCTGTCTGTCTGTCTGCCTGTCTGTTTGTCTGTCTCTGACGGTCTCTCTCTCTCTGTCTCTCTCTTTGTCTCTCTCTCTATCTCACTACCTGTGTGTCTGTCTCTCTGATGGTCTCTCTCTCTCTGTCTCACTCTCTCTTTGTCTCTGTCTCTATCTCACTACCTGTCTGTCTGTCTCTCTATCTCACTACCTGTCTGTCTGCCTCTCTATCTCACTACCTGTCTGTCTCTCTCTCTATCTCACTACCTGTGTGTCTCTCTATCTCACTACCTGTCTGTCTGTCTCTCTATCTCACTACCTGTCTGTCTCTCTATCTCACTACCTGTCTGTCTCTCTCTCACTACATGTCTGTCTCTCTCTCTATCTCACTACCGGTCTGTCTCTCTGTCTATCTCACTACCTGTCTGTCTCTCTCTCTATCTCACTACCTGTCTGTCTGTCTCTCTATCTCACTACCTGTCTGTCTGCCTCTCTATCTCACTACCTGTCTGTCTGTCTCTCTATCTCACTACCTGTCTGTCTCTCTATCTCACTACCTGTCTGTCTCTCTATCTCACTACCTGTCTGTCTCTCTATCTCACTACCTGTCTCTCTCTCTCTCTCTCTCTCTCTCTCTACCTGTCTGTCTCTCTCTCTCTATCTCACTACCTGTCTGTCTCTCTATCTCACTACCTGTCTGTCTCTCTATCTCACTACCTGTCTGTCTCTATCTCACTACCTGTCTGTCTGTCTCTCTATCTCACTACCTGTCTGTCTGTCTCTCTATCTCACTACCTGTCTGTCTCTCTATCTCACTACCTGTCTGTCTCTCTATCTCACTACCTGTCTGTCTCTCTATCTCACTACCTGTCTGTCTCTATCTCACTACCTGTCTATCTCACTACCTGTCTGTCTGCTCTATCTCACTACCTGTCTGTCTCTCTATCTCACTACCTGTCTGTCTCTCTATCTCACTACCTGTCTGTCTCTCTATCTCACTACCTGTCTCTCTCTATCTCACTACCTGTCTGTCTCTCTATCTCACTACCTGTCTGT
>NW_027010214.1:0-34274 GCF_036934945.1 Oncorhynchus masou masou
CCCTACTGGATGGTATCGCGCCGTCCCAACCTTCGCTCTCTCTCTCCCGCTACTCTCTCCTCTTCCATCCTATCATCTCTTCCCTCTGCTCATACCTTCTCCAACCTATCTCCTGATTCTGCCTCCTCAACCCTCCTCTTCCCCCTTTCTGCATCCTTGACTCTCTATGTCCCCCATCCTCCAGGCCGGCTCGGTCCTCCCTCCGCCTCCGTGGCTCGACGACTCATTGCGAGCTCACAGAACAGGGCTCGGGCAGCCGAGCGGAAATGGAGGAAAACTCGCCTCCCCTGCGGACCTGGCATCCTTTCACTCCCTCCTCTCTACATTTTCCTCCTCTGTCTCTGCTGCAAGCCACTTTCTACCACTCTAAATTCCAAACATCTGCCTCTAACCCTAGGAAGCTCTTTGCCACCTTTCTCCTCCCCTCCTGAATCCTCCTCCCCTCCCCCCCTCCCTCTCTCTGCAGATGACTTCTGTCAACCATTTTGAAAAGAAGGTCGACGACATCCGATCCTCGTTTGCTAAGTCAAACGACACCGCTGGTTCTGCTCACACTGCCCTACCCCTGTGCCTGACCTCTTTCTCCCTCTCTCTCCAGATGAAATCTCGCTTCTTGTGACGGCCGGCCGCCCAACAACCTGCCCGCTTGACCCTATCCCCTCCTCTCTTCCAGACCATTCTCCGGGACCTTCTCCTTACCTCACCTCGCTCATCAACCATCCCTGACCGCTGGCTACGCCCCTTCCGTCTTCAAGAGAGCGAGAGTTGCACCCCCTTCTGAAAAATGCCTACACCGATCCCTCCGATGTCAACAACTACAGACCAGTATCCCTTTCTTTTCTCTCCTCCTCCAAAACTCTGAACGTGCCGTCCTTGGCCAGCTCTCCCCGCTATCTCTCTCAGAATGACCTTCTTGATCCAATCAGTCAGGTTTCAAGACTAGTCATTCAACTGGAGACTGCTCTTCTGTATCACGGAGGCGCTCCTCCGCACTGCTAAAGCTAACTCTCTCTCTCCTCTGCTCTCATCCTTCTAGACCTATCGCTGCCTTCGATACTGTGAACCATCAGATCCTCCTCTCCACCCTCTCCGAGTTGGGCATCTCCCCGGCGCGGCCCACGCTTGATTGCGTCCTACCTGGACAGGTCGCCTCCTACCAGGTGGCGTGGCGAGAATCTGTCTCCTCGCCACGCGCTCACCACTGGTGTCCCCCAGGGCTCTGTTCTAGGCCCCTCTCCTATTCTCGCTATACACCAAGTCACTTGGCTCTGTCATAACCTCACATGGTCTCTCCTATCATTGCTATGCAGACGACACACAATTAATCTTCTCCTTTCCCCTTTCTGATGACCAGGTGGCGAATCGCATCTCTGCATGTCTGGCAGACATATCAGTGTGGATGACTCTGATCACCACCTCAAGCTGAACTCGGCAAGACGGAGCTGCTCTTCCTCCCGGGGGAAGGACTGCCCGCTCCATGATCTCGCCATCACGGTTGACAACTCCATTGTGTCCTCCTCCCAGAGCGCTAAGAACCTTGGCGTGATCCTGGACAACACCCTGTCGTTCTCAACCAACATCATGGCGGTGGCCCGTTCCTGTAGGTTCATGCTCTACAACATCCGCAGAGTACGACCCTGCCTCACACAGGAAGCGGCGCAGGTCCTAATCCAGGCACTTGTCATCTCCCGTCTGGATTACTGCAACTCGCTGTTGGCTGGGCTCCCTGCCTGTGCCATTAAACCCCTACAACTCATCCAGAACGCCGCAGCCCGTCTGGTGTTCAACCTTCCCAAGTTCTCTCACGTCACCCCGCTCCTCCGCTCTCTCCACTGGCTTCCAGTTGAAGCTCGCATCCGCTACAAGACCATGGTGCTTGCCTACGGAGCTGTGAGGGGAACGGCACCGCAGTACCTCCAGGCTCTGATCAGGCCCTACACCCAAGCAAGGGCACTGCGTTCATCCACCTCTGGCCTGCTCGCCTCCCTACCACTGAGGAAGTACAGTTCCCGCTCAGCCCAGTCAAAACTGTTCGCTGCTCTGGCCCCCCAATGGTGGAACAAACTCCCTCACGACGCCAGGACAGCGGAGTCAATCACCACCTTCCGGAGACACCTGAAACCCCACCTCTTCAAGGAATACCTAGGATAGGATAAGTAATCCTTCTCACCCCCCTCCCCTTAATGATTTAGATGCACTATTGTAAAGTGGCTGTTCCACTGGATGTCAGAAGGTGAATTCACCAATTTGTAAGTCGCTCTGGATAAGAGCGTCTGCTAAATGACTTAAATGTAAATGTAAATTATGGAACAGTAGTGGAGAGGGTAGTAAGTTTTAAGTTCCTCGGCATACATCACAGACAAACTGAATTGGTCCACTCACACAGACAGCACCGTGAAGAACGCAGCAGCGCCTCTTCAGCCTCAGGAGGCTGAAGAAATTCGGCTTGTCACCAAAAGCACTCACAAACTTCTACAGATGCACAATCGAGAGCATTCTGGCGGGCTCTATCACCGCCTGAGTACGGCAACTGCTCCACGCCCACAACCGTAAGGCTCTCAGAGGTAGTGATGTCTGCACAATGCATCACCGGGGGCAAACTACATGCCCTCCAGGACACCTACACGACCTGATGTTTGAGGCTCTGCAAAGATCATCAAGGACAACAACTTCCTCGAGCCACTGCCTGTTCACCCCGCTATGTCAGAGGCGAGGTCAGTACAGGCGCATCAAAGCTGGGACCGAGAGACTGAAAAACAGCTTCTATCTCAAGGCCATCAGACTGTTAAACAGCCACCACTAACATTGAGTGGCTGCTGCCAACACACTGACACTGACTCAACTCCAGCCACTTTAATAATGGGAATTGATGGGAATTGATGTAAATATATCACTAGCCACTTTAAACAATGCTACCTTATATAATATTTATACCCTACATTATTCATCTCATACTTCTGTATATACTGTACTCCCTATCATCTACTGCATCCTTATACCATCTGTATCACTAACCACTTTAACTATGCCACTTGTTTACATACTCATCTCATATCTTAATATACTGTACTCGATACCATCTACTGTATCTTGCCTATGCTGCTCTGCACCATCACTCATTCATATATCTTTATGTACATATTCTTTATCCCCTTACACTTGTCTCTATAAGGTAGTAGTTTTGGAATTGTTAGTTAGATTACTTGTTGGTTATTACTGCATTGTCGGAACTAGAAGCACAAGCATTTCGCTACACTCGCATTAGCATCTGCTAACCATGTGTATGTGACAAAATAAATTTGATTTGATTTGATAAAAAGCAGGATGGCTTTCACTTCAGCAGTGATATATTCATGAACTTCTTTGAGGAAAAGATCATGATCATTAGAAAGCAAATTACGGACTCTTCTTTAAATCTGCGTATTCCTCCAAAGCTCAGTTGTCCTGAGTCTGCACAACGCTGCCAGGACCTAGGATCAACTACTGATAATACATTTGCTAAGGCCTGTAAATACTTTCTGAAGTTGTCTATCTATCATTTTCCAGGTCAGTCTTACCCATTCATCTTGCCCCACTTTATATCTCTGATAATGGAGGGATGAAAGACAAAAACACACAGAGAGAGAGAGAGATGGAGAGAGACGGAATGATGACATTAAAAGGTAAAGATGAGTGAAACACATGATGAAGAGAGTTCCGACAATACATAAGGGTGACATAGCAGTGACAGTAGGGTGACATAGCAGTGACAGTAGGTTGACATAGCCAGCCTGACCTTGGCTCCACAGGTGACATAGGGAGATTGGCCGTCCTTCCCTGGAAGCATCCCGATCACCTGAGGACAGAGGTTGGAGGTCAAGGTTTACCAGGGGGTTAGCAGGTGAGTGTGTATGTGTGATGGTGTGGGGGTGTGTGTGTGTTTACCCGGTTCAGTTTGATGAGAACACAGGGTTGTCCCTTCTGGTAACCGTAGGTCCGGTCTGTGATCCCAGAACACTCCTCTAGAGTGGAACGGTTAAACTGACACGAACGCTTAGGGTTGTTCCTCACCTAGGATTGAACATCATATTATTCTATACAATATATGTTATATTCGGGTGGTTAGGGTGGTTAGAGTTAGGGTGGTTAGGGTGGTTAGAGTTAGAGTGGTTAGGGTGGTTATGGTTAGAGTGGTTAGGGTGGTTAGAATTAGAGTGGTTACGGTGGTAAGAGGGGTTAGGGTGGTTAGAGTTAGAGTGGTTAGGGTGGTTAGAGTTAGAGTGGTTAGAGTTAGAGTGGTTAGGGGGTTAGAGTGGTTAGGGTGGTTAGAGTTAGAGTGGTTAGGGGGTTAGAGTTAGAGTGGTTAGAGTAGTTAGGGGGGTTAGAGTTAGGGTGGTTAGAGTGGTTAGGGTGGTTAGAGGGGTTAGAGTGGTTAGGGGGTTAGAGTTAGAGTGGTTAGAGGGGTAAGAGTTAGAGTGGTTAGGGTGGTTAGAGTTAGGGTGGTTAGGGTGGTTAGAGTTAGGGTGGTTAGGGTGGTTAGAGTCAGAGGGGGTTAGGGTGGTTAGAGTGGTAAGAGTTAGAGTGGTTAGGGTGGTTAGAGTTAGGGTGGTTAGTGTGGTTAGAGTCAGAGGGGTTAGGGTGGTTAGAGTGGTAAGAGTTAGGGTGGTTAGGGTGGTTAGAGTTAGGGTGGTTAGAGTTAGGGTGGTTAGAGTTAGGGTGGTTAGGGTGGTTAGAGTGGTTAGAGTGGAAAGGGGTTAGAGTGGTTAGGGGGGTTAGAGTGGCTAGGGTGGAAAGGGGGGTTAGAGTGGTTAGGGGGGTTAGAGTTAGAGTGGGTAGGGTGGTTAGAGTGGCTAGGGTGGTTAGAGTGGTAAGAGTTAGAGTGGTTAGGGTGGTTAGGGTGGTTAGAGTTAGAGTGGTTAGGGTGGTTAGAGTTATAGTGTTTAGGGTGGTTAGAGTTAGAGGGGTTAGGGGGTTAGAGTTAGAGTGTTTAGGGTGGTTAGAGTTAGTGTGGTTAGAGTTAGGGTGGTTAGGGTGGTTAGAGTTAGTGTGGTTAGGGTGGTTAGAGTTAGAGTGGTTAGGGTGGTTAGAGTGGTTAGAGTTAGAGTGGTTAGGGTGGTTAGAGTGGTTAGGGTGGTTAGAGTTAGAGTGGTTAGGGTGGTTAGAGTTAGAGTGTTTAGGGTGGATAGAGTTAGAGTGGTTAGGGGGTTAGGGTGGTTAGAGTTAGAGTGGCTAGGGGTAAGAGTTAGAGTGGTTAGAATGGTTAGGGTGGTTAGAGTTAGAGTGATTAGGTGGTTAGAGTTAGAGTGGTTAGGGGGTTAGAGTTAGAGTGGTTAGGGTGGTTAGAGTTAGGGTGGTTAGAGTTAGGGTGGTTAGTGGTTAGGGTGGTTAGAGTTAGAATGGTTAGGGGGGTTAGAGTGGTTAGGAGAGTTAAAGTGGTTAGGGTGGTTAGGGGGTTAGAGTTAGAGTGGTTAGGGTGGTTTGGGTGGTTAGAGTTAGGATGGTTAGGGTGGTTAGAGTTAGAGTGGTTAGGGTGGTTAGAGTTAGGGTGGTTAGAGTGGTTAGAGTGGTTAGGGTGGTTAGAGTTAGAGGGGTTAGGGTGGTTAGAGTTATAGTGGTTAGAGTGGTTAGGGTGGTTAGAGTGGTTAGGGTGGTTAGAGTTAGAGTGTTTAGGGTGGTTAGAGAGAGTGATTAGGGTGGTTAGAGGGGTTAGAGTGGTTAGATTTAGGGTGGTTAGGATGGTTAGAGTTAGAGTGATTAGGGTGGTTAGAGTTATAGTGTTTAGGGTGGTTAGAGTTAGAGTGGTTAGGGTGGTTAGAGTTAGGGTGGTTAGAGTTAGAGTGGTTAGGGTGGCTAGAGTGGTTAGAGTTATAGTGGTTAGAGTGGTTAGAGTGGTTAGGGTGGTTAGAGTTAGGTGGTTGGAGGGGTTAGGATGGTTAGAGTGGTTAGAGTTAGAGTGGTTTTGTGGTTAGAGTTAGAGTGGTTAGGGTGGTTAGAGTTAGAGTGTTTTGGGTGGTTAGAGTTAGGGTGGTTAGAGGGGTTAGGGTGGTTAGAGTGGTTAGAGTTATAGTGGTTAGAGTGGTTAGAGTGGTTAGGGTGGTTAGAGTTAGAGTGGTTAGAGGGGTTAGAGTGGTTAGAGTGGTTTGGGTGGTTAGGGTGGTTAGAGTTAGAGTGGTTAGAGTGGTTATGGTGGTTAGAGTTAGGGTGGTTAGAGTTAGAGTGGTTAGAGTGGTTAGGGTGGTTAGAGGGGTTAGGGTGGTTAGAGTTAGAATGGTTAGGGGTTAGAGTGGTTAGGGGGGTTAGAGTTAGAGTGGTTAGAGTGGTTAGGGTGGTTAGAGGGGTTAGGGTGGTTAGAGTTAGGTGGTTAGGGTGGTTAGAGTTAGGGTGGTTAGAGGTAGAGTGGTTAGGGTGGTAAGAATTAGAGTGGTTAGGGTGGTTAGAGTTAGGGTGGTTAGAGGGGGTTAGGGTGGTTAGAGTTAAAGTGTTTAGGGTGGTTAGAGTGGTTAGGGTGGTTAGAGGCGTTAGGGTGGTTAGAGTTAGGGTGGTTAGAGTTAGAGTGGTTAGAGTGGTTAGGGTGGTTAGAATTAGGGTGGTTAGAGTTAGAGTGGTTAGGTGGTTAGATTTAGAGTAGTTAGGGTGGTTAGAGTTAGAGTGGTTAGGGTGGTTAGAGTGGTTAGGGTGGTTAGAGTTAGAGGTTAGGGTGGTTAGGGGGGTTAGAGTTAGGGTGTTTAGGGTGGTTAGAGTTAGGGTGGTTAGAGTTAGAGTGTTTAGTGTGGTTAGGGTGGTTAGAGTTAGAGTGGTTAGGTGGTTAGAGTTAGAGTGGTTAGGGTGGTTAGAGTTAGGGTGGTTAGAGTTAGAGGGGTTAGGGTGGTTAGGGTGGTTAGGGGGTTAGAGTTAGAGTGGTTAGGGTGGTTAGAGGGGTTAGGGTGGTTAGAGTGGTTAGAGTTAGAGTGGTTAGGGTGGTTAGAGTGGAAAGGGGTTAGAGTGGTTAGGGTGGTTAGAGTGGTTAGGGGGTTAGAGTTAGAGTGGTTAGGGTGATTAGAGTGGTTAGGGGGCTTAGAGTTAGAGTGGTTAGGGTGGTTAGAGTGGTAAGAGTTAGAGTGGTTAGGTGGTTAGAGTTAGGTGGTTAGAGTTATAGTGTTTAGGGTGGTTAGAGTTAGAATGGTTAGGGGGGTTAGAGTGGTTAGGAGAGTTAAAGTGGTTAGGGTGGTTAGGGGGGTTAGAGTTAGAGTGGTTAGGGTGGTTTGGGTGGTTAGAGTTAGGATGGTTAGGGTGGTTAGAGTTAGAGTGGTTAGGGTGGTTAGAGTTAGGGTGGTTAGAGTGGTTAGAGTGGTTAGGGTGGTTAGAGTTAGAGGGGTTAGGGTGGTTAGAGTTATAGTGGTTAGAGTGGTTAGGGTGGTTAGAGTGGTTAGGTGGTTAGAGTTAGAGTGTTTAGGGTGGTTAGAGAGAGTGATTAGGGTGGTTAGAGGGGTTAGAGTGGTTAGATTTAGGGTGGTTAGGATGGTTAGAGTTAGAGTGATTAGGTGGTTAGAGTTATAGTGTTTAGGGTGGTTAGAGTTAGAGTGGTTAGGGTGGTTAGAGTTAGGGTGGTTAGAGTTAGAGTGGTTAGGGTGGCTAGAGTGGTTAGAGTTATAGTGGTTAGAGTGGTTAGAGTGGTTAGGGTGGTTAGAGTTAGGGTGGTTGGAGGGGTTAGGATGGTTAGAGTGGTTAGAGTTAGAGTGGTTTTGTGGTTAGAGTTAGAGTGGTTAGGGTGGTTAGAGTTAGAGTGTTTTGGGTGGTTAGAGTTAGGTGGTTAGAGGGTTAGGGTGGTTAGAGTGGTTAGAGTTATAGTGGTTAGAGTGGTTAGAGTGGTTAGGGTGGTTAGAGTTAGAGTGGTTAGAGGGGTTAGAGTGGTTAGAGTGGTTTGGGTGGTTAGGTGGTTAGAGTTAGAGTGGTTAGAGTGGTTATGGTGGTTAGAGTTAGGGTGGTTAGAGTTAGAGTGGTTAGAGTGGTTAGGGTGGTTAGAGGGTTAGGGTGGTTAGAGTTAGAATGGTTAGGGGGTTAGAGTGGTTAGGGGGGTTAGAGTTAGAGTGGTTAGAGTGGTTAGGGTGGTTAGAGGGGTTAGGGTGGTTAGAGTTAGGGTGGTTAGGGTGGTTAGAGTTAGGGTGGTTAGAGGTAGAGTGGTTAGGGTGGTAAGAATTAGAGTGGTTAGGTGGTTAGAGTTAGGGTGGTTAGAGGGGTTAGGGTGGTTAGAGTTAAAGTGTTTAGGGTGGTTAGAGTGGTTAGGGTGGTTAGAGGCGTTAGGGTGGTTAGAGTTAGGTGGTTAGAGTTAGAGTGGTTAGAGTGGTTAGGGTGGTTAGAATTAGGGTGGTTAGAGTTAGAGTGGTTAGGGTGGTTAGATTTAGAGTAGTTAGGGTGGTTAGAGTTAGAGTGGTTAGGGTGGTTAGAGTGGTTAGGGTGGTTAGAGTTAGAGAGGTTAGGGTGGTTAGGGGGGTTAGAGTTAGGGTGTTTAGGGTGGTTAGAGTTAGGGTGGTTAGAGTTAGAGTGTTTAGTGTGGTTAGGGTGGTTAGAGTTAGAGTGGTTAGGGTGGTTAGAGTTAGAGTGGTTAGGGTGGTTAGAGTTAGGGTGGTTAGAGTTAGAGGGTTAGGGTGGTTAGGGGGGTTAGAGTTAGAGTGGTTAGGGTGGTTAGAGGGGTTAGGGTGGTTAGAGTGGTTAGAGTTAGAGTGGTTAGGGTGGTTAGAGTGGAAAGGGGGGTTAGAGTGGTTAGGGTGGTTAGAGTGGTTAGGGGGGTTAGAGTTAGAGTGGTTAGGGTGATTAGAGTGGTTAGGGGCTTAGAGGTAGAGTGGTTAGGGTGGTTAGAGTGGTAAGAGTTAGAGTGGTTAGGTGGTTAGAGTTAGGGTGGTTAGAGTTATAGTGTTTAGGGTGGTTAGAGTTAGGGTGGTTAGAGTTAGAGGGTTAGGGGTTAGAGTTAGAGTGTTTAGGGTGGTTAGAGTGATTAGGGGTGTTAGAGTTAGAGTGGTTAGGGTGGTTAGAGGGGTTAGGGTGGTTAGAGTTAGGGTGGTTAGAGTTAGAGTGTTTTGGGTGGTTAGAGTTAGGGTGGTTAGAGGGGTTAGGGTGGTTAGAGTGGTTAGAGTTATAGTGGTTAGAGTGGTTAGAGTGGTTAGGGTGGTTAGAGTTAGGGTGGTTAGAGGGGTTAGGGTGGTTAGAGTGGTTAGAGTGGTTAGAGTGGTTTGGGTGGTTAGAGTGGTTAGGGTGGTTAGAGTTAGGGTGGTTAGAGGGGTTAGGGTGGTTAGAGTGGTTAGAGTTATAGTGGTTAGAGTGGTTAGAGTGGTTAGGGTGGTTAGAGTTAGAGTGGTTAGGGTGGTTAGAGGGGTTAGGGTGGTTAGAGTGGTTAGAGTGGTTTGGGTGGTTAGGGTGGTTAGAGTTAGAGTGGTTAGAGTGGTTAGGGTGGTTAGAGTTAGGGTGGTTAGAGTTAGAGTGGTTAGGGTGGTTAGAGTTAGGGTGGTTAGAGTTAGAGGGGTTAGGGTGGTTAGGGGGTTAGAGTTAGAGTGTTTAGGGTGGTTAGAGTGATTAGGGGTGTTAGAGTTAGAGTGGTTAGGGTGGTTAGAGGGGTTAGGGTGGTTAGAGTGGTTAGGGTGGTTAGAGGGGTTAGGGTGGTTAGAGTTAGGGTGGTTAGATTTAGAGTGGCTAGAGTGGTTAGAGTTAGGGTGGTTAGGATGGTTAGAGTTAGAGTGGTTAGGGTGGTTAGAGTTAGAGTGGTTAGGGTGGTTAGAGTTAGAGTGGCTAGAGTGGTTAGGGGGGTTAGGGTGGTTAGAGTGGTTAGAGTGGTTAGAGTGGTTTGGGTGGTTAGGGTGGTTAGAGTTATAGTGGTTAGAGTGGTTAGAGTGGTTAGGGTGGTTAGAGTTAGAGTGGGTAGGGTGGTTAGAGTGGTTAGAGTGGTTTGGGTGGTTAGGGTGGTTAGAGTTAGGGTGGTTAGAGTTAGAGTGGTTAGGGTGGTTAGAGTTAGGGTGGTTAGAGTTTGAGGGGTTAGGGTGGTTAGGGGGGTTAGAGTTAGAGTGTTTAGGGTGGTTAGAGTGATTAGGGGTGTTAGAGTTAGAGTGGTTAGGGTGGTTAGAGGGGTTAGGGTGGTTAGAGTGGTTAGGGTGGTTAGAGGGGTTAGGGTGGTTAGAGTTAGGGTGGTTAGATTTAGAGTGGCTAGAGTGGTTAGGGTGGTTAGAGTTAGGGTGGTTAGGATGGTTAGAGTTAGAGTGGTTAGGGTGGTTAGAGTTAGAGTGGTTAGAGGGGTTAGGGTGGTTAGAGTTAGGGTGGTTAGAGTTAGAGTGTTTTGGGTGGTTAGAGTTAGGGTGGTTAGAGGGGTTAGGGTGGTTAGAGTTATAGTGGTTAGAGTGGTTAGAGTGGTTAGGGTGGTTAGAGTTAGAGTGGTTAGGTGGTTAGAGGGGTTAGGGTGGTTAGAGTGGTTTGGGTGGTTAGGGTGGTTAGAGTTAGAGTGGTTAGGGTGGTTAGAGTTAGAGGGGTTAGGGTGGTTAGAGTGGTTAGAGTGGTTAGGGTGGTTAGAGTTAGAGTGGTTAGGGTGGTTAGAGGGGTTAGGGTGGTTAGAGTGGTTAGAGTGGTTTGGGTGGTTAGGGTGGTTAGAGTTAGAGTGGTTAGAGTGGTTAGGGTGGTTAGAGTTAGGGTGGTTAGAGTTAGAGTGGTTAGGGTGGTTAGAGTTAGAGGGGTTAGGGTGGTTAGGGGGTTAGAGTTAGGGTGGTTAGGATGGTTAGAGTTAGAGTGGTTAGGGTGGTTAGAGTTAGAGTGTTTAGGGTGGTTAGAGTTAGAGTGGTTAGGGTGGTTAGAGTTAGAGTGGTTAGGGGGGTTAGAGTTAGAGTGTTTAGGGTGGTTAGAGAGAGTGATTAGGGTGGTTAGGGTGGTTAGAGTTAGAGTGGTTAGGGTGGTTAGAGTTAGAGTGGTTAGGGTGGTTAGAGTTAGAGTGTTTAGGGTGGTTAGAGAGAGTGATTAGGGTGGTTAGAGTGGTTAGAGTGGTTAGGGTGGTTAGAGTTAGGTGGTTGGAGGGGTTAGGTGGTTAGAGTGGTTAGAGTTAGAGTGGTTTTGTGTTTAGAGTTAGAGTGGTTAGGGTGGTTAGAGTTAGGGTGGTTAGAGTGGTTAGAGTGGTTTGGGTGGTTAGGGTGGTTAGAGTTAGAGTGGTTAGAGTGGTTTGGGTGGTTAGGGTGGTTAGAGTTAGGGTGGTTAGAGTTAGAGTGGTTAGGGTGGTTAGAGTTAGAGTGGTTAGGTGGTTAGAGGGGTTAGGGTGGTTAGGTGGTTAGAGTTAGAATGGTTAGGGGGGTTAGAGTGGTTAGGGGGGGTTAGAGTTAGAGTGGTTAGAGTGGTTAGGTGGTTAGAGTTAGGGTGGTTAGGGTGGTTAGAGTTTGGGTGGTTAGAGGTAGAGTGGTTAGGGTGGTAAGAATTAGAGTGGTTAGGGTGGTTAGAGTTAGGGGTTAGAGGGTTAGGGTGGTTAGAGTGGTTAGAGTTAGGGTGGTTAGAGTGGTTAGGGTGGTTAGAGGCGTTAGGGTGGTTAGAGTTAGGGTGGTTAGAGTTAGAGTGGTTAGAGTGGTTAGGGTGGTTAGAATTAGGGTGGTTAGAGTTAGAGTGGTTAGGGTGGTTAGATTTAGAGTAGTTAGGGTGGTTAGAGTTAGAGTGGTTAGGGTGGTTAGAGTGGTTAGGGTGGTTAGAGTTAGAGAGGTTAGAGTGGTTAGGGTGGTTAGAGTTAGGGTGGTTAGGGTGGTTAGAGTTAGAGTGTTTAGTGTGGTTAGGGTGGTTAGAGTTAGAGTGGTTAGGGTGGTTAGAGTTAGAGTGGTTAGGGTGGTTAGAGTTAGAGTATTTAGGGTGGTTAGCGTTTGGGTGGTTTGATTTCGAGGGGTTAGAGGGGTTAGGGTGGTTAGGGGGGTTAGAGTTAGAGTGGTTAGGGTGGTTAGAGGGGTTAGGGTGGTTAGAGTGGTTAGAGTTAGAGTGGTTAGGGTGGTTAGAGTGGAAAGGGGGTTAGAGTGGTTAGGGTGGTTAGAGTGGTTAGGGGGTTAGGTTAGAGTGGTTAGGGTGATTAGAGTGGTTAGGGGCTTAGAGTTAGAGTGGTTAGGGTGGTTAGAGTGGTAAGAGTTAGAGTGGTTAGGGTGGTTAGAGTTAGGGTGGTTAGAGGGTTAGGGTGGTTAGGGGGGTTAGAGTTAGGGTGGTTAGAGGGGTTAGGGTGGTTAGAGTGGTTAGGGTGGTTAGAGGGGTTAGGGTGGTTAGAGTTAGGGTGGTTAGGATGGTTAGAGTTAGAGTGGTTAGGGTGGTTAGAGTTAGAGTGGTTAGAGTTAGAGTGTTTAGGGTGGTTAGAGTTAGAGTGGTTAGGGTGGTTAGAGTTAGGGTGGTTAGAGTTAGAGTGGTTAGGGTGGTTAGAGTTAGAGTGGTTAGGGTGGTTAGAGTTAGAGTGGTTAGGGTGGTTAGAGAGAGTGATTAGGGTGGTTAGAGGGGTTAGAGTGGTTAGATTTAGGGTGGTTAGGATGGTTAGAGTTAGAGTGGTTAGGGTGGTTCGAGTTAGAGTGGTTAGGGTGGTTAGAGTTATAGTGGTTAGGGTGGTTAGAGTTAGAGTGTTTAGGGTGGTTAGAGTGATTAGGGGTGTTAGAGTTAGAGTGGTTAGGTGGTTAGAGGGGTTAGGGTGGTTAGAGTTAGGGTGGTTAGAGTTAGAGTGTTTTGGGTGGTTAGAGTTAGGGTGGTTAGAGGGGTTAGGGTGGTTAGAGTGGTTAGAGTTATAGTGGTTAGAGTGGTTAGAGTGGTTAGGGTGGTTAGAGTTAGGGTGGTTAGAGGGGTTAGGGTGGTTAGAGTGGTTAGAGTTATAGTGGTTAGAGTGGTTAGAGTGGTTAGGGTGGTTAGAGTTAGAGTGGTTAGGGTGGTTAGAGGGGTTAGGGTGGTTAGAGTGGTTAGAGTGGTTTGGGTGGTTAGGGTGGTTAGAGTTAGAGTGGTTAGAGTGGTTAGGGTGGTTAGAGTTAGGGTGGTTAGAGTTAGAGTGGTTAGGGTGGTTAGAGTTAGGGTGGTTAGAGTTAGAGGGGTTAGGGTGGTTAGGGGGGTTAGAGTTAGAGTGTTTAGGGTGGTTAGAGTGATTAGGGGTGTTAGAGTTAGAGTGGTTAGGGTGGTTAGAGGGGTTAGGGTGGTTAGAGTGGTTAGGGTGGTTAGAGGGGTTAGGGTGGTTAGAGTTAGGGTGGTTAGATTTAGAGTGGCTAGAGTGGTTAGAGTTAGGGTGGTTAGGATGGTTAGAGTTAGAGTGGTTAGGGTGGTTAGAGTTAGAGTGGTTAGGGTGGTTAGAGTTAGAGTGGCTAGAGTGGTTAGGGGTTAGGGTGGTTAGAGTGGTTAGAGTGGTTAGAGTGGTTTGGGTGGTTAGGGTGGTTAGAGTTATAGTGGTTAGAGTGGTTAGAGTGGTTAGGGTGGTTAGAGTTAGAGTGGGTAGGGTGGTTAGAGGGGTTAGGGTGGTTAGAGTGGTTAGAGTGGTTTGGGTGGTTAGGGTGGTTAGAGTTAGAGTGGTTAGAGTGGTTAGGGTGGTTAGAGTTAGGGTGGTTAGAGTTAGAGTGGTTAGGGTGGTTAGAGTTAGGGTGGTTAGAGTTTGAGGGGTTAGGGTGGTTAGGGGGGTTAGAGTTAGAGTGTTTAGGGTGGTTAGAGTGATTAGGGGTGTTAGAGTTAGAGTGGTTAGGGTGGTTAGAGGGGTTAGGGTGGTTAGAGTGGTTAGGGTGGTTAGAGGGGTTAGGGTGGTTAGAGTTAGGGTGGTTAGATTTAGAGTGGCTAGAGTGGTTAGGGTGGTTAGAGTTAAGGTGGTTAGGATGGTTAGAGTTAGAGTGGTTAGGGTGGTTAGAGTTAGAGTGGCTAGAGTGGTTAGGGTGGTTAGAGTTAGGGTGGTTAGGATGGTTAGAGTTAGAGTGGTTAGGGTGGTTAGAGTTAGAGTGGTTAGGGTGGTTAGAGTTAGAGTGGTTAGGGGGGTTAGAGTTAGACTGTTTAGGGTGGTTAGAGAGAGTGATTAGGGTGGTTAGGGTGGTTAGAGTTAGAGTGGTTAGGGTGGTTAGAGTTAGAGTGGTTAGGGTGGTTAGAGTTAGAGTGTTTAGGGTGGTTAGAGAGAGTGATTAGGGTGGTTAGAGGGGTTAGAGTGGTTAGATTTAGGGTGGTTAGGATGGTTAGAGTTAGAGTGGTTAGGGTGGTTCGAGTTAGAGTGGTTAGGGTGGTTAGAGTTATAGTGTTTAGGGTGGTTAGAGTTAGAGGGGTTAGGGTGGTTAGAGTTAGGATGGTTAGGGTGGTTAGAGTTAGAGTGGTTACGGTGGCTAGAGTGGTTAGAGTTATAGTGGTTAGAGTGGTTAGAGTGGTTAGGGTGGTTAGAGTTAGGGTGGTTGGAGGGGTTAGAGTGGTTTGGGTGGTTAGGGTGGTTAGAGTTAGAGTGGTTAGAGTGGTTTGGGTGGTTAGGGTGGTTAGAGTTAGGGTGGTTAGAGTTAGAGTGGTTAGGGTGGTTAGAGTTAGAGTGGTTAGGGTGGTTAGAGGGTTAGGGTGGTTAGGGTGGTTAGAGTTAGAATGGTTAGGGGTTAGAGTGGTTAGGGGGGTTAGAGTTAGAGTGGTTAGAGTGGTTAGGGTGGTTAGAGTTAGGGTGGTTAGAGGTAGAGTGGTTAGGGTGGTAAGAATTAGAGTGGTTAGGGTGGTTAGAGTTAGGGGGTTAGAGGGGTTAGGGTGGTTAGAGTGGTTAGAGTTAGGGTGGTTAGAGTGGTTAGGGTGGTTAGAGGCGTTAGGGTGGTTAGAGTTAGGGTGGTTAGAGTTAGAGTGGTTAGAGTGGTTAGGGTGGTTAGAATTAGGGTGGTTAGAGTTAGAGTGGTTAGGGTGGTTAGATTTAGAGTAGTTAGGGTGGTTAGAGTTAGAGTGGTTAGGGTGGTTAGAGTGGTTAGGGTGGTTAGAGTTAGAGAGGTTAGAGTGGTTAGGTGGTTAGAGTTAGGGTGGTTAGAGTTAGGGTGGTTAGGGTGGTTAGAGTGGTTAGAGTGGTTTGGGTGGTTAGGGTGGTTAGAGTTAGAGTGGTTAGAGTGGTTAGGGTGGTTAGTGTTAGGGTGGTTAGAGTTAGAGTGGTTAGGGTGGTTAGAGTTAGAGGGGTTAGGGTGGTTAGGGGGTTAGAGTTAGGGTGGTTAGGATGGTTAGAGTTAGAGTGGTTAGGGTGGTTAGAGTTAGAGTGTTTAGGGTGGTTAGAGTTAGAGTGGTTAGGGTGGTTAGAGTTAGAGTGGTTAGGGGGTTAGAGTTAGAGTGTTTAGGGTGGTTAGAGAGAGTGATTAGGGTGGTTAGGGTGGTTAGAGTTAGAGTGGTTAGGGTGGTTAGAGTTAGAGTGGTTAGGGTGGTTAGAGTTAGAGTGTTTAGGGTGGTTAGAGAGAGTGATTAGGGTGGTTAGGGGTTAGAGTGGTTAGATTTAGGGTGGTTAGATGGTTAGAGTTAGAGTGGTTAGGGTGGTTCGAGTTAGAGTGGTTAGGGTGGTTAGAGTTATAGTGTTTAGGGTGGTTAGAGTTAGAGGGGTTAGGGTGGTTAGAGTTAGGATGGTTAGGGTGGTTAGAGTTAGAGTGGTTACGGTGGCTAGAGTGGTTAGAGTTATAGTGGTTAGAGTGGTTAGAGTGGTTAGGGTGGTTAGAGTTAGGGTGGTTAGAGTGGTTAGAGTGGTTTGGGTGGTTAGGGTGGTTAGAGTTAGAGTGGTTAGAGTGGTTTGGGTGGTTAGGGTGGTTAGAGTTAGGGTGGTTAGAGTTAGAGTGGTTAGGTGGTTAGAGTTAGAGTGGTTAGGGTGGTTAGAGGGGTTGGTGGTTAGGGTGGTTAGGTTAGAATGGTTAGGGGGGTTAGAGTGGTTAGGGGGTTAGAGGTAGAGTGGTTAGAGTGGTTAGGGTGGTTAGAGTTAGGGTGGTTAGAGGTAGAGTGGTTAGGGTGGTAAGAATTAGAGAGGTTAGGGTGGTTAGAGTTAGGGGTTAGAGGGGTTAGGGTGGTTAGAGTGGTTAGAGTTAGGGTGGTTAGAGTGGTTAGGGTGGTTAGAGGCGTTAGGGTGGTTAGAGTTAGGGTGGTTAGAGTTAGAGTGGTTAGAGTGGTTAGGGTGGTTAGAATTAGGGTGGTTAGGGGGGTTAGAGTTAGAGTGTTTAGGGTGGTTAGAGAGAGTGATTAGGGTGGTTAGGGTGGTTAGAGTTAGAGTGGTTAGGGTGGTTAGAGTTAGAGTGGTTAGGGGGGTTAGAGTTAGAGTGTTTAGGGTGGTTAGAGAGAGTGATTAGGGTGGTTAGGGTGGTTAGAGTTAGAGTGGTTAGGGTGGTTAGAGTTAGAGTGGTTAGGGTGGTTAGAGTTAGAGTGTTTAGGGTGGTTAGAGAGAGTGATTAGGGTGGTTAGAGTGGTTAGAGTGGTTAGGGTGGTTAGAGTTAGGGTGGTTGGAGGGGTTAGGGTGGTTAGAGTGGTTAGAGTTAGAGTGGTTTTGTGTTTAGAGTTAGAGTGGTTAGGGTGGTTAGAGTTAGGGTGGTTAGAGTGGTTAGAGTGGTTTGGGTGGTTAGGGTGGTTAGAGTTAGAGTGGTTAGAGTGGTTTGGGTGGGGTGGTTAGAGTTAGGGTGGTTAGAGTTAGAGTGGTTAGGGTGGTTAGAGTTAGAGTGGTTAGGTGGTTAGAGGGGTTAGGTGGTTAGGGTGGTTAGAGTTAGAATGGTTAGGGGGGTTAGAGTGGTTGGTTAGAGTTAGAGTGGTTAGAGTGGTTAGGGTGGTTAGAGTTAGGGTGGTTAGGTGGTTAGAGTTTGGGTGGTTAGAGGTAGAGTGGTTAGGGTGGTAAGAATTAGAGTGGTTAGGGTGGTTAGAGTTAGGGGGGTTAGAGGGGTTAGGGTGGTTAGAGTGGTTAGAGTTAGGGTGGTTAGAGTGGTTAGGGTGGTTAGAGGCGTTAGGGTGGTTAGAGTTAGGGTGGTTAGAGTTAGAGTGGTTAGAGTGGTTAGGGTGGTTAGAATTAGGGTGGTTAGAGTTAGAGTGGTTAGGGTGGTTAGATTTAGAGTAGTTAGGGTGGTTAGAGTTAGAGTGGTTAGGGTGGTTAGAGTGGTTAGGGTGGTTAGAGTTAGAGAGGTTAGAGTGGTTAGGGTGGTTAGAGTTAGGGTGGTTAGGGTGGTTAGAGTTAGAGTGTTTAGTGTGGTTAGGGTGGTTAGAGTTAGAGTGGTTAGGGTGGTTAGGTTAGAGTGGTTAGGGTGGTTAGAGTTAGAGTATTTAGGGTGGTTAGAGTTAGGGTGGTTAGAGTTAGAGGGGTTAGAGGGGTCAGGGTGGTTAGGGGGTTAGAGTTAGAGTGGTTAGGGTGGTTAGAGGGGTTAGGCTGGTTAGAGTGGTTAGAGTTAGAGTGGTTAGGTGGTTAGAGTGGAAAGGGGGTTAGAGTGGTTAGGGTGGTTAGAGTGGTTAGGGGGGTTAGAGTTAGAGTGGTTAGGGTGATTAGAGTGGTTAGGGGCTTAGAGTTAGAGTGGTTAGGGTGGTTAGAGTGGTAAGAGTTAGAGTGGTTAGGGTGGTTAGAGTTAGGGTGGTTAGAGGGGTTAGGGTGGTTAGGGGTTAGAGTTAGGGTGGTTAGAGGGGTTAGGGTGGTTAGAGTGGTTAGGGTGGTTAGAGGGGTTAGGGTGGTTAGAGTTAGGGTGGTTAGGATGGTTAGAGTTAGAGTGGTTAGGGTGGTTAGAGTTAGAGTGGTTAGAGTTAGAGTGTTTAGGGTGGTTAGAGTTAGAGTGGTTAGGGTGGTTAGAGTTAGGGTGGTTAGAGTTAGAGTGGTTAGGGTGGTTAGAGTTAGAGTGGTTAGGGTGGTTAGAGTTAGAGTGGTTAGGGTGGTTAGAGAGAGTGATTAGGGTGGTTAGAGGGGTTAGAGTGGTTAGATTTAGGGTGGTTAGGATGGTTAGAGTTAGAGTGGTTAGGTGGTTCGAGTTAGAGTGGTTAGGTGGTTAGAGTTATAGTGGTTAGGGTGGTTAGAGTTAGAGTGTTTAGGGTGGTTAGAGTGATTAGGGGTGTTAGAGTTAGAGTGGTTAGGGTGGTTAGAGGGGTTAGGGTGGTTAGAGTTAGGGTGGTTAGAGTTAGAGTGTTTTGGGTGGTTAGAGTTAGGGTGGTTAGAGGGGTTAGGGTGGTTAGAGTGGTTAGAGTTATAGTGGTTAGAGTGGTTAGAGTGGTTAGGGTGGTTAGAGTTAGGGTGGTTAGAGGGGTTAGGGTGGTTAGAGTGGTTAGAGTTATAGTGGTTAGAGTGGTTAGAGTGGTTAGGGTGGTTAGAGTTAGAGTGGTTAGGGTGGTTAGAGGGGTTAGGGTGGTTAGAGTGGTTAGAGTGGTTTGGGTGGTTAGGGTGGTTAGAGTTAGAGTGGTTAGAGTGGTTAGGGTGGTTAGAGTTAGGGTGGTTAGAGTTAGAGTGGTTAGGGTGGTTAGAGTTAGGGTGGTTAGAGTTAGAGGGGTTAGGGTGGTTAGGGGGGTTAGAGTTAGAGTGTTTAGGGTGGTTAGAGTGATTAGGGGTGTTAGAGTTAGAGTGGTTAGGGTGGTTAGAGGGGTTAGGGTGGTTAGAGTGGTTAGGGTGGTTAGAGGGGTTAGGGTGGTTAGAGTTAGGGTGGTTAGATTTAGAGTGGCTAGAGTGGTTAGAGTTAGGGTGGTTAGGATGGTTAGAGTTAGAGTGGTTAGGGTGGTTAGAGTTAGAGTGGTTAGGGTGGTTAGAGTTAGAGTGGCTAGAGTGGTTAGGGGGGTTAGGGTGGTTAGAGTGGTTAGAGTGGTTAGAGTGGTTTGGGTGGTTAGGGTGGTTAGAGTTATAGTGGTTAGAGTGGTTAGAGTGGTTAGGGTGGTTAGAGTTAGAGTGGGTAGGGTGGTTAGAGGGGTTAGGGTGGTTAGAGTGGTTAGAGTGGTTTGGGTGGTTAGGGTGGTTAGAGTTAGAGTGGTTAGAGTGGTTAGGGTGGTTAGAGTTAGGGTGGTTAGAGTTAGAGTGGTTAGGGTGGTTAGAGTTAGGGTGGTTAGAGTTTGAGGGGTTAGGGTGGTTAGGGGGGTTAGAGTTAGAGTGTTTAGGGTGGTTAGAGTGATTAGGGGTGTTAGAGTTAGAGTGGTTAGGGTGGTTAGAGGGGTTAGGGTGGTTAGAGTGGTTAGGGTGGTTAGAGGGGTTAGGGTGGTTAGAGTTAGGGTGGTTAGATTTAGAGTGGCTAGAGTGGTTAGGGTGGTTAGAGTTAAGGTGGTTAGGATGGTTAGAGTTAGAGTGGTTAGGGTGGTTAGAGTTAGAGTGGCTAGAGTGGTTAGGGTGGTTAGAGTTAGGGTGGTTAGGATGGTTAGAGTTAGAGTGGTTAGGTGGTTAGAGTTAGAGTGGTTAGGGTGGTTAGAGTTAGAGTGGTTAGGGGGGTTAGAGTTAGACTGTTTAGGGTGGTTAGAGAGAGTGATTAGGTGGTTAGGGTGGTTAGAGTTAGAGTGGTTAGGGTGGTTAGAGTTAGAGTGGTTAGGGTGGTTAGAGTTAGAGTGTTTAGGGTGGTTAGAGAGAGTGATTAGGGTGGTTAGAGGGGTTAGAGTGGTTAGATTTAGGGTGGTTAGGATGGTTAGAGTTAGAGTGGTTAGGGTGGTTCGAGTTAGAGTGGTTAGGGTGGTTAGAGTTATAGTGTTTAGGGTGGTTAGAGTTAGAGGGGTTAGGGTGGTTAGAGTTAGGATGGTTAGGGTGGTTAGAGTTAGAGTGGTTACGGTGGCTAGAGTGGTTAGAGTTATAGTGGTTAGAGTGGTTAGAGTGGTTAGGGTGGTTAGAGTTAGGGTGGTTGGAGGGGTTAGAGTGGTTTGGGTGGTTAGGGTGGTTAGAGTTAGAGTGGTTAGAGTGGTTTGGGTGGTTAGGGTGGTTAGAGTTAGGGTGGTTAGAGTTAGAGTGGTTAGGGTGGTTAGAGTTAGAGTGGTTAGGGTGGTTAGAGGGGTTAGGGTGGTTAGGGTGGTTAGAGTTAGAATGGTTAGGGGGGTTAGAGTGGTTAGGGGGTTAGAGTTAGAGTGGTTAGAGTGGTTAGGGTGGTTAGAGTTAGGGTGGTTAGAGGTAGAGTGGTTAGGGTGGTAAGAATTAGAGTGGTTAGGGTGGTTAGAGTTAGGGGGTTAGAGGGGTTAGGGTGGTTAGAGTGGTTAGAGTTAGGGTGGTTAGAGTGGTTAGGGTGGTTAGAGGCGTTAGGGTGGTTAGAGTTAGGGTGGTTAGAGTTAGAGTGGTTAGAGTGGTTAGGGTGGTTAGAATTAGGGTGGTTAGAGTTAGAGTGGTTAGGGTGGTTAGATTTAGAGTAGTTAGGGTGGTTAGAGTTAGAGTGGTTAGGGTGGTTAGAGTGGTTAGGGTGGTTAGAGTTAGAGAGGTTAGAGTGGTTAGGGTGGTTAGAGTTAGGGTGGTTAGAGTTAGGTGGTTAGGGTGGTTAGAGTGGTTAGAGTGGTTTGGGTGGTTAGGGTGGTTAGAGTTAGAGTGGTTAGAGTGGTTAGGGTGGTTAGTGTTAGGGTGGTTAGAGTTAGAGTGGTTAGGGTGGTTAGAGTTAGAGGGGTTAGGGTGGTTAGGGGGGTTAGAGTTAGGGTGGTTAGGATGGTTAGAGTTAGAGTGGTTAGGGTGGTTAGAGTTAGAGTGTTTAGGGTGGTTAGAGTTAGAGTGGTTAGGGTGGTTAGAGTTAGAGTGGTTAGGGGGGTTAGAGTTAGAGTGTTTAGGGTGGTTAGAGAGAGTGATTAGGGTGGTTAGGGTGGTTAGAGTTAGAGTGGTTAGGGTGGTTAGAGTTAGAGTGGTTAGGGTGGTTAGAGTTAGAGTGTTTAGGGTGGTTAGAGAGAGTGATTAGGGTGGTTAGAGGGGTTAGAGTGGTTAGATTTAGGGTGGTTAGGATGGTTAGAGTTAGAGTGGTTAGGGTGGTTCGAGTTAGAGTGGTTAGGTGGTTAGAGTTATAGTGTTTAGGGTGGTTAGAGTTAGAGGGGTTAGGGTGGTTAGAGTTAGGATGGTTAGGGTGGTTAGAGTTAGAGTGGTTACGGTGGCTAGAGTGGTTAGAGTTATAGTGGTTAGAGTGGTTAGAGTGGTTAGGGTGGTTAGAGTTAGGGTGGTTAGAGTGGTTAGAGTGGTTTGGGTGGTTAGGGTGGTTAGAGTTAGAGTGGTTAGAGTGGTTTGGGTGGTTAGGGTGGTTAGAGTTAGGGTGGTTAGAGTTAGAGTGGTTAGGGTGGTTAGAGTTAGAGTGGTTAGGGTGGTTAGAGGGGTTAGGGTGGTTAGGGTGGTTAGAGTTAGAATGGTTAGGGGGGTTAGAGTGGTTAGGGGGGTTAGAGTTAGAGTGGTTAGAGTGGTTAGGGTGGTTAGAGTTAGGGTGGTTAGAGGTAGAGTGGTTAGGGTGGTAAGAATTAGAGAGGTTAGGGTGGTTAGAGTTAGGGGGGTTAGAGGGGTTAGGGTGGTTAGAGTGGTTAGAGTTAGGGTGGTTAGAGTGGTTAGGGTGGTTAGAGGCGTTAGGGTGGTTAGAGTTAGGGTGGTTAGAGTTAGAGTGGTTAGAGTGGTTAGGGTGGTTAGAATTAGGGTGGTTAGAGTTAGAGTGGTTAGGGTGGTTAGATTTAGAGTAGTTAGGGTGGTTAGAGTTAGAGTGGTTAGGGTGGTTAGAGTGGTTAGGGTGGTTAGAGTTAGAGAGGTTAGAGTGGTTAGGGTGGTTAGAGTTAGGGTGGTTAGAGTTAGGGTGGTTAGGGTGGTTAGGGTGGTTAGAGTTAGAGTGTTTAGTGTGGTTAGGGTGGTTAGAGTTAGAGTGGTTAGGGTGGTTAGAGTTAGAGTGGTTAGGGTGGTTAGAGTTAGAGTATTTAGGGTGGTTAGAGTTAGGGTGGTTAGAGTTAGAGGGGTTAGAGGGGTCAGGGTGGTTAGGGGGGTTAGAGTTAGAGTGGTTAGAGTGGTTAGAGTTAGAGTGGTTAGGGTGGTTAGAGTGGAAAGGGGTTAGAGTGGTTAGGGTGGTTAGAGTGGTTAGGGGGTTAGAGTTAGAGTGGTTAGGGTGATTAGAGTGGTTAGGGGGCTTAGAGTTAGAGTGGTTAGGGTGGTTAGAGTTAGGGTGGTTAGGGGGGTTAGGGTGGTTAGAGGGGTTAGGGTGGTTAGAGTGGTTAGGGTGGTTAGAGGGGTTAGGGTGGTTAGAGTTAGGGTGGTTAGGATGGTTAGAGTGGTTAGAGTTAGAGTGTTTAGGGTGGTTAGAGTTAGAGTGGTTAGGGTGGTTAGAGTTAGGGTGGTTAGAGTTAGAGTGGTTAGGGTGGTTAGAGTTAGAGTGGTTAGGGTGGTTAGAGTTAGAGTGGTTAGGGTGGTTAGAGAGTGATTAGGTGGTTAGAGGGGTTAGAGTGGTTAGATTTAGGGTGGTTAGGATGGTTAGAGTTAGAGTGGTTAGGGTGGTTCGAGTTAGAGTGGTTAGGGTGGTTAGAGTTATAGTGGTTAGGGTGGTTAGAGTTAGAGTGTTTAGGGTGGTTAGAGTTAGAGTGGTTAGGGTGGTTAGAGTTAGGGTGGTTAGAGTTAGAGTGGTTAGGGTGGTTAGAGTTAGAGTGGTTAGGGTGGTTAGAGTTAGAGTGGTTAGGGTGGTTAGAGAGAGTGATTAGGGTGGTTAGAGGGGTTAGAGTGGTTAGATTTAGGGTGGTTAGGATGGTTAGAGTTAGAGTGGTTAGGGTGGTTCGAGTTAGAGTGGTTAGGGTGGTTAGAGTTATAGTGGTTAGGGTGGTTAGAGTTATAGTGTTTAGGGTGGTTAGAGTTAGGGTGGTTAGAGTTAGAGGGGTTAGGGTGGTTAGAGTTAGGATGGTTAGGGTGGTTAGAGTTAGAGTGGTTAGGGTGGCTAGAGTGGTTAGAGTTATAGTGGTTAGAGTGGTTAGGGTGGTTGGAGTTAGGGTGGTTAGAGTGGTTAGAGTTAGAGTGGTTAGGGTGGTTAGAGTTAGGGTGGTTAGAGTTAGAGTGGTTTGGGTGGTTAGAGTTAGGGTGGTTAGAGTTAGAGTGGTTAGGGTGGTTAGAGTTAGAGTGGTTAGGGTGGTTAGAGTTAGAGTGGTTAGGGTGGTTAGAGAGAGTGATTAGGGTGGTTAGAGGGGTTAGAGTGGTTAGATTTAGGGTGGTTAGGATGGTTAGAGTTAGAGTGGTTAGGATGGTTCGAGTTAGAGTGGTTAGGGTGGTTAGAGTTATAGTGTTTAGGGTGGTTAGAGTTAGGGTGGTTAGAGTTAGAGGGGTTAGGGTGGTTAGAGTTAGGATGGTTAGGGTGGTTAGAGTTAGAGTGGTTAGGGTGGCTAGAGTGGTTAGAGTTATAGTGGTTAGAGTGGTTAGGGTGGTTAGAGTTAGAGTGGTTAGGGTGGTTGGAGGGGTTAGGGTGGTTAGAGTGGTTAGAGTTAGAGTGGTTAGGGTGGTTAGAGTTAGGGTGGTTAGAGTTAGAGTGGTTTGGGTGGTTAGAGTTAGGGTGGTTAGAGGGGTTAGGGTGGTTAGAGGGGTTAGGGTGGTTAGAGTTATGGTGGTTAGAGTTAGAGTGGTTAGGGTGGTTAGAGTTAGGGTGGTTAGGATGGTTAGAGTTAGAGTGGTTAGGGTGGTTAGAGTTAGAGTGGTTAGGGTGGTTAGGGGGTTAGAGTTAGAGTGGTTAGGGTGGTTAGAGTTAGGGTGGTTAGGATGGTTAGAGTAAGAGTGGTTAGGGTGGTTAGAGTTAGGGTGGTTAGTGGGGTTAGGGTGGTTAGAGTGGTTAGGGTGGTTAGAGGGGTTAGGGTGGTTAGAGTTAGGGTGGTTAGAGTTAGAGTGGTTAGAGTGGTTAGGGTGGTTAGAGTTAGGGTGGTTAGGATGGTTAGAGTTAGAGTGGTTAGGGTGGTTAGAGTTAGAGTGGTTAGGGTGGTTAGAGTTAGAGTGGTTAGGTGGTTAGAGTTAGAGTGGTTAGGGTGGTTAGAGTTAGGGTGGTTAGTGGTTAGGGTGGTTAGAGGGGTTAGGGTGGTTAGGGTGGTTAGAGTTAGAATGGTTAGGGGGGTTAGAGTGGTTAGGAGAGTTAAAGTGGTTAGGGTGGTTAGGGGGGTTAGAGTTAGAGTGGTTAGAGTGGTTAGGGTGGTGAGAGTTAGGGTGGTTAGGATGGTTAGAGTTAGAGTGGTTAGGGTGGTTAGAGTTAGAGTGGTTAGGGTGGTTCGAGTTAGAGTGTTAAGGGTGGTTCGAGTTAGAGTGGTTAGGGTGGTTAGAGTTATAGTGTTTAGGGTGGTTAGAGTGAGAGTGGTTAGGGTGGTTAGAGGGGTTAGGGTGGTTAGAGTTAGAGTGGTTAGGGTGGTTAGAGTTAGAGTGGTTAGAGTTAGAGTGGTTAAAGTTAGAGTGGTTAGGATGGTTAGATTGGTTTGTGTTAGGGTGGTGAGGGTGGTTAGGGTGGTTAGGGTGAGGGTGGTTAGAATGAGGGTGGTTAGAATGAGGTTGGTTAGAGTTCGCGTGGTTAGAGTGGTTAGTATTAGGGTGGTTAGAGTGGTTAGTGTCAGGGTGATTAGGGTGGTAAGTGTTAGGGTGGTTAGAGTTAGGGTGGTTAGAGTTAGAGTGGTTAGTGTTAGGGTGGTTAGAGTGGTTAAATGTAAATGTAATGTAAATGTTAGAGTTAGTGTGGTTAGAGTGGTTAGAGTTAGGGTGGTTAGGGTGAGGGTGGTTAGAGTGGTTAGTGAGGGTGGTTAGAGTAGTTAGAGTTAGGGTGGTTAGGGTGAGGGTGGTTAGAGTGGTTAGTGAGGGTGGTTAGAGTGGTTAGTGTTAGGGTGGTTAGGGTGAGGGTGGTAAGAGTGGTTAGGGTGAGGGTGGTTCGAGTTAGAGTGGTTCGGGTGGTTAGGGTGGGGGTGGTTAGAGTGGTTAGGGTCATTCGAGTTAGAGTGGTTAGAGTGGTTAGAGTTAGAGTGGTTAGCGTAGTTAGTGTTAGGGTGGTTAGGGTGAGGGTGGTTCGAGTTAGAGTGGTTAGGGTGAGGGTGGTTAGAGTGAGGGTGGTTAGAGTGAGGGTGGTTAGGGTGAGGGTGGTAAGAGTGGTTAGGGTGAGGGTGGTTCGAGTTAGAGTGGTTCGGGTGGTTAGGGTGGGGGTGGTTAGAGTGGTTAGGGTCATTCGAGTTAGAGTGGTTAGAATGGTTAGAGTTAGAGTGGTTAGGTTGGTTAGAGTTAGAGTGTTAGACTGGTTAGAGTTAGTGTGGTTAGGGTGGTTAGAGTTAGAGTGGTTAGGGTGGTTAGAGTGGTTAGGGTGGTTAGAGTTAGAGTGGTTAGGGTGGTTAGAGTTAGGGTGATTAGGATGGTTCGGGTGGTTAGAGTTGGGGTGGTTAGGGTAGTTAGAGTGGTTAGGGTGAGGGTGGTTAGATTGAGGGTGTTTAGAGTGAGGGTGTTTAGAGTGAGGGTGATTAGAGGGGCTAGGGTGGTTAGAGTTAGAGTGAGGGTGGTTAGGGTGGTTAGAGTTAGTGTGGTTAGGGTGGTTAGAGTTAGTGTGGTTAGTGTGGTTAGAGTTAGGGTGGTTAGGATGGTTAGAGTTGTTCGAGTTAGGGTGGTTAGAGTGGTTAGTGTTAGGGTAGTTAGTATGGTTAGAGTGGTTATTGTTAGGGTGGTTAGTGTTAGGGTGGTTAGAGATAAAGTGGTTAGAGTGGTTAGGGTGGTTAGAGTTAGTGTGGTTAGAGTGGTTAGGGTGGTTAGAGTTAGAGTGGTTAGGGGGGTTAGAGTGGTTAAAGTTAAAGTGTTAGGTTGGTTAGAGCTGGAGTGGTTAGAGTGGTTAGAGTTAGGGTGGTTAGTGTTTGAGTGGTTAGGGTGAGGTGGTTAGGGTGAGGGTGATTAGAGGTTAGAGTGATTAGTGGTTAGAGGGTGATTAGTGGTTAGAGTTAGAGTGGTTAGAGTGGTTTGTGTGGTTAGGGTTAGAGTGGTTAGGGTTAGAGTGGTTTGAGTGGTTAGGGTTAGAGTGGTAACATTTGGAGTGGTTAGAGTGGTTAGGGTGGTTAGAGCTAGAGCGTTGGACTCGTAACCAGCAGGTAGTCTAGTGGTTAGAGCGTTGGGCCAGTAACGAGCAGGTCGTCTTGTGGTTAGCGCATTGGTCCAGTAACCAGCAGGTAGTCTAGTGGTTAGAGTGTTGGGCCAGTAACCAGCAGGTAGTCTAGTGGTCAGAGTGTTGGACCAGTAACCAGCAGGTAGTCTAGTGGTTAGAGCGTTAGGCCAGAAATCAGCAGGTAGTCTAGTGGTTAGAGCGTTGGGCCAGTAACCAGCAGATGGCCTAGTGGTTAGAGCATTGGGCCATTAGCCAGCAGGTAGCCTAGTGGTTAGAGCGTTGGGCCAGTTACCAGCAGGTAGTCTAGTGGTTAGAGCGTTGGGCCAGTAACCAGCAGGTAGTCTAGTGGTTAGAGCGTTGGGCCAGTAACCAGCAGGTAGTCTAGTGGTTAGAGTGTTGGACCAGTAACCAGCAGGTAGCCTAATGGTTAGAGCGTTGGGCCAGTAACCAGCAGGTAGCCTAATGGTTAGATCGTTGGGCCAGAAACCAGCAGGTAGTCTAGTGGTTAGAGCGTTGGGCCAGTAACCAGCAGGTAGCCTAGTGGTTAGAGCGTTGGGCCAGTAACCAGCAGGTAGTCTAGTGGTTAGAGCGTTGGGACAGTAACCAGCAGGTTGCCTAATGGTTAGAGCGTTGGGCCAGTAACGAGCAGGTCGTCTAGTGGTTAGAGCGTTGGGCCAGTAACCAGCAGGTAGCCTAGTGGTTAGAGCGTTGAGCCAGTAACCAGCAGGTAGTCTAGTGGTTAGAGCGTTGGGCAGGTAACCAGCAACTAGCCTAGTGGTTAGAGCGTTGGGCCAGTAACCAGCAGGTAGCCTAGTGGTTAGAGTGTTTGACAAGTAACCAGCAGGTCGTCTAGTGGTTAGAGCGTTGGGCCAGTAACCAGCAGGTAGCCTAATGGTTAGAGCGTTGGGCCAGTAACAAGCAGGTAGTCTAGTGGTTAGAGTGTTGGACCAGTAACCAGCAGGTAGCCTCGTGGTTAGAGCGTCGGCTCAGTAACCAGCAAGTATTCTAGTGGTTAGAGCATTGGACCAGTAACCAGCAGGTAGTCTAGTGGTTAGAGCGTTTGCTCAGTAACAAGCAGGTAGTCTAGTGGTTAGAGTGTTGGACCAGTAACCAGCAGGTAGCCTAATGGTTAGAGTGTTGGGCCAGTAACCAGCAGGTAGCCTAATGGTTAGAGCTTTGGGCCAGAAACCAGCAGGTAGTCTAGTGGTTAGAGCGTTGGGCCAGTAACCAGCAGGTAGCCTAATGGTTAGAGCGTTGGGCCAGTAACCAGCAGGTAGTCTAGTGGTTAGAGCGTTGGGCCAGTAACCAGCAGGTAGCCTACTGGTTAGAGCACTGGGCCAGTAACCAACAGGTAGCCTAATGGTTAGAGCGTTGGACTCGTTACCAGCAGGTAGTCTAGTGGTTGGAGTGTTGAGCCAGTAACCAGCAGGTAGTCTAGTGGTTAGAGCGTTGGGCCAGTAACCAGCAACTAGCCTAGTGGTTAGAGCGTTGGGCCAGTAACCAGCAGGTAGTCTAGTGGTTAGAGCGTTGGGACAGTAGCCAGCAGGTAGTCTAGTGGTTAGAGGGTTGGGCCAGTAACCAGCAGGTAGTCTAGTGGTTAGAGCGTTGGGCCAGTAACCAGCAGGCAGTCTAGTGGTTAGAGCGTTGGGCCAGTAACCAGCAGGTAGTCTAGTGGTTAGAGCGTTGGGCCAGTAACCAGCAGGTAGCCTAATGGTTCGGCGTTGGGCCAGTAACCAGCAGGTAGCCTAGTGGTTAGAGGGTTGGGCCAGTAACCAGCAGGTAGTCTAGTGGTTAGAGCGTTGGGCCAGTAACCAGCAGGTAGTCTAGTGGTTAGAGCGTTGGGCCAGTAACCAGCAGGTAGTCTAGTGGTTAGAGCGTTGGGCCAGTAACCAGCAGGTAGTCTAGTGGTTAGAGCGTCGGCTCAGTAACCAGCAGGTTGTCTAGTGGTTAGAGCGTTGGGCCTGTAACCAGCAGGTAGCCGAGTGGTTAGAGTGTTGGGCCAGTAAACAGCAGGTCGTCTAGTGGTTAGAGCGTTGTGTATTTGACAGGATACATCAATCAACATGTCTGTAAATGTGGCAGATTTAGCCAGCTAGCTAGTTCTTCCCTGGGTCGGGGTAGATTTAGCCAGCTTGCTAGTTCTTCCTTGGGTAGAGGTCGATTTATCCAGCTAGCTTGTTCTTCCTTGTTATAGTTATAGTGCGTTATAGTTCTGCATTATAGCTTGATTGAAATTTTAAGGTAATTTCTGAGTGAGCCGGCATATGCTGTGTTTACTGTGAATGGGGTAGGTTAACGTTAACCAATATGCTGTGTTTACTGTGAATGGGGTAGGTTAACGTTAACCAATATGCTGTGTTTACTGTGAATGGGGTAGGTTAACCTAACCAATATGCTGTGTTTACTGTGAATGGGGTAGGTTAACGTTAACCAATATGCTGTGTTTACTGTGAATGGGGTAGGTTAACCCTAACCAATATGCTGTGTTTACTGTGAATGGGGTAGGTTAACCCTAACCAATATGCTGTGTTTACTGTGAATGGGGTAGGTTAACCCTAAACAATATGGTGTGTTTACTGTGAATGGGGTAGGTTAACCCTAACCAATATGCTGTGTTTACTTTGAATGGGGTAGGTTAACCCTAACCAATATGGTGTGTTTACTGTGAATGGGGTAGGTTAACCCTAACCAATATGGTGTGTTTACTGTGAATGGGGTAGGTTAACCCAAGCCCTGACCAATACGCTGCGTGTACTGTGAATGGGGTAGGTTAACCCTAACCAATATGCTGTGTTTACTGTGAATGGGGTAGGTTAACCCTAACCAATATGGTGTGTTTACTGTGAATGGGGTAGGTTAACACTAACCAATATGGTGTGTTTACTGTGAATGGGGTAGGTTAACCCTAACCAATATGCTGTGTTTACTGTGAATGGGGTAGGTTAACCCTAACCAATATGGTGTGTTTACTGTGAATGGGGTAGGTTAACCCTAACCAATATGCTGTGTTTACTGTGAATGGGGTAGGTTAACATTAACCAATATGGTGTGTTTACTGTGAATGGGGTAGGTTAACCCTAACCAATATGCTGTGTTTACTGTGAATGGGGTAGGTTAACCCTAACCAATATGCTGTGTTTACTGTGAATGGGGTAGGTTAACCCTAACCAATATGCTGTGTTTACTGTGAATGGGGTAGGTTAACCCTAACCAATATGCTGTGTTTACTGTGAATGGGGTAGGTTAACCCTAACCAATATGCTGTGTTTACTGTGAATGGGGTAGGTTAACCCTAACCAATATGCTGTGTTTACTGTGAATGGGGTAGGTTAACCCTAACCAATATGCTGTGTTTACTGTGAATGGGGTAGGTTAAGCCTAACCAATATGATGTGTTTACTGTGAATGGGGTAGGTTAACCCTAACCAATATGCTGTGTTTACTGTGAATGGGGTAGGTTAACCCTAACCAATATGCTGTGTTTACTGTGAATGGGGTAGGTTAAGCCTAACCAATATGGTGTGTTTACTGTGAATGGGGTAGGTTAACCCTAACCAATATGATGTGTTTACTGTGAATGGGGTAGGTTAACCCTAACCAATATGCTGTGTTTACTGTGAATGGGGTAGGTTAACATTAACCAATATGCTGTGTTTACTGTGAATGGGGTAGGTTAACCCTAACCAATATGCTGTGTTTACTGTGAATGGGGTAGGTTAACGTTAACCAATATGCTGTGTTTACTGTGAATGGGGTAGGTTAACATTAACCAATATGCTGTGTTTACTGTGAATGGGGTAGGTTAACCCTAACCAATATGCTGTGTTTACTGTGAATGGGGTAGGTTAACGTTAACCAATATGCTGTGTTTACTGTGAATGGGTTAGGTTAACATTAACCAATATGCTGTGTTTACTGTGAATGGGGTAGGTTAACATTAACCAATATGCTGTGTTTACTGTGAATGGGGTAGGTTAACCCTAACCAATATGATGTGTTTACTGTGAATGGGGTAGGTTAACCCTAACCAATATGCTGTGTTTACTGTGAATGGGGTAGGTTAACCCTAACCAATATGCTGTGTTTACTGTGAATGGGGTAGGTTAAGCCTAACCAATATGCTGTGTTTACTGTGAATGGGGTAGGTTAACCCTAACCAATATGCTGTGTTTACTGTGAATGGGGTAGGTTAAGCCTAACCAATATGGTGTGTTTACTGTGAATGGGGTAGGTTAACCCTAACCAATATGCTGTGTTTACTGTGAATGGGGTAGGTTAACCCTAACCAATATGCTGTGTTTACTGTGAATGGGGTAGGTTAACCCTAACCAATATGCTGTGTTTACTGTGAATGGGGTAGGTTAACCCTAACCAATATGCTGTGTTTACTGTGAATGGGGTAAGTTAACCCTAACCAATATGCTGTGTTTACTTTGAATGGGGTAGGTTAACCCTAACCAATATGGTGTGTTTACTGTGAATGGGGTAGGTTAACCCAAGCCCTGACCAATACTGTGAATGTACTGTGAATGGGGTAGGTTAACCCTAACCAATATGGTGTGTTTACTGTGAATGGGGTAGGTTAACCCTAACCAATATGGTGTGTTTACTGTGAATGGGGTAGGTTAACCCTAACCAATATGCTGTGTTTACTGTGAATGGGGTAGGTTAACCCTAACCAATATGCTGTGTTTACTGTGAATGGGGTAGGTTAACCCTAACCAATATGCTGTGTTTACTGTGAATGGGGTAGGTTAACCCTAACCAATATGCTGTGTTTACTGTGAATGGGGTAGGTTAACCCTAACCAATATGCTGTGTTTACTGTGAATGGGGTAGGTTAACCCTAACCAATATGCTGTGTTTACTGTGAATGGGGTAGGTTAACCCTAACCAATATGCTGTGTTTACTGTGAATGGGGTAGGTTAACCCTAACCAATATGCTGTGTTTACTGTGAATGGGGTAGGTTAACCCTAACCAATATGCTGTGTTTACTGTGAATGGGGTAGGTTAACCCTAACCAATATGCTGTGTTTACTTTGAATGGGGTAGGTTAACCCTAACCAATATGGTGTGTTTACTGTGAATGGGGTAGGTTAACCCTAACCAATATGGTGTGTTTACTGTGAATGGGGTAGGTTAACCCTAACCAATATGCTGTGTTTACTGTGAATGGGGTAGGTTAACCCTAACCAATATGCTGTGTTTACTGTGAATGGGGTAGGTTAACCCTAACCAATATGCTGTGTTTACTGTGAATGGGGTAGGTTAACCCTAACCAATATGCTGTGTTTACTTTGAATGGGGTAGGTTAACCCTAACCAATATGGTGTGTTTACTGTGAATGGGGTAGGTTAACCCTAACCAATATGCTGTGTTTACTGTGAATGGGGTAGGTTAAGCCTAACCAATATGGTGTGTTTACTGTGAATGGGGTAGGTTAACCCTAACCAATATGCTGTGTTTACTGTGAATGGGGTAGGTTAACCCTAACCAATATGCTGTGTTTACTGTGAATGGGGTAGGTTAACCCTAACCAATATGCTGTGTTTACTGTGAATGGGGTAGGTTAACCCTAACCAATATGCTGTGTTTACTGTGAATGGGGTAAGTTAACCCTAACCAATATGCTGTGTTTACTTTGAATGGGGTAGGTTAACCTAACCAATATGGTGTGTTTACTGTGAATGGGGTAGGTTAACCCAAGCCCTGACCAATACGCTGCGTGTACTGTGAATGGGGTAGGTTAACCCTAACCAATATGGTGTGTTTACTGTGAATGGGGTAGGTTAACCCTAACCAATATGGTGTGTTTACTGTGAATGGGGTAGGTTAACCCTAACCAATATGGTGTGTTTACTGTGAATGGGGTAGGTTAACCCTAACCAATATGCTGTGTTTACTGTGAATGGGGTAGGTTAACCCTAACCAATATGCTGTGTTTACTGTGAATGGGGTAGGTTAACCCTAACCAATATGCTGTGTTTACTGTGAATGGGGTAGGTTAACATTAACCAATATGCTGTGTTTACTGTGAATGGGGTAGGTTAACCCTAACCAATATGCTGTGTTTACTGTGAATGGGGTAGGTTAACCCTAACCAATATGCTGTGTGTACTGTGAATGGGGTAGGTTAACCCTAACCAATATGCTGTGTTTACTGTGAATGGGGTAGGTTAACCTAACCAATATGCTGTGTTTACTGTGAATGGGGTAGGTTAACCCTAACCAATATGCTGTGTTTACTGTGAATGGGGTAGGTTAACCCTAACCAATATGCTGTGTTTACTGTGAATGGGGTAGGTTAACCTAACCAATATGCTGTGTTTACTGTGAATGGGGTAGGTTAACCCTAACCAATATGCTGTGTTTACTGTGAATGGGGTAGGTTAACCCTAACCAATATGCTGTGTTTACTTTGAATGGGGTAGGTTAACCTAACCAATATGGTGTGTTTACTGTGAATGGGGTAGGTTAACCCTAACCAATATGCTGTGTTTACTGTGAATGGGGTAGGTTAACCCTAACCAATATGCTGTGTTTACTGTGAATGGGGTAGGTTAACCCTAACCAATATGCTGTGTTTACTGTGAATGGGGTAGGTTAACCCTAACCAATATGCTGTATTTACTGTGAATGGGGTAGGTTAACCCTAACCAATATGCTGTGTTTACTGTGAATGGGGTAGGTTAACCCTAACCAATACGGTGTGTTTACTGTGAATGGGGTAGGTTAACCCTAACCAATATGCTGTGTTTACTGTGAATGGGGTAGGTTAACCCTAACCAATATGCTGTGTTTACTGTGAATGGGGTAAGTTAACCTAACCAATATGGTGTGTTTACTGTGAATGGGGTAGGTTAACCCTAACCAATATGGTGTGTTTACTGTGAATGGGGTAGGTTAACCCTAACCAATATGCTGTGTTTACTGTGAATGGGGTAGGTTAACCCTAACCAATATGCTGTGTTTACTGTGAATGGGGTAGGTTAACCCTAACCAATATGCTGTGTTTACTGTGAATGGGGTAGGTTAACCATAACCAATATGCTGTGTTTACTGTGAATGGGGTAGGTTAACCATAACCAATATGCTGTGTTTACTGTGAATGGGTAGGTTAACCATAACCAATATACTGTGTTTACTGTGAATGGGGTAGGTTAACCATAACCAATATACTCTGTTTACTGTGAATGGGGTAGGTTAACCCTAACCGTATGCTGTGTTTACTGTGAACGCAGTCTACACGAACTCAGGAATTTCAATTTCAATCACACTATAACGCAGATCCTCTGCGATACGGTTTGTATCGAGCATTGTCCCTAGGTAGTTGTTAAATGTTGTCGCTGGACAGGAAGATTCAAACAAAGACTACACAAAGAGCAGCTGTTGTCATCTATAGTTTAACCTAAGGAACTTGGTTCAGGTATGAGGTTAGGGGTCAGAGGTTAGATGTTCCTCACCTCTCCACTGTCCTCCTGGATGAAGTAATTATCAGGGGGCACTCATCGTTGTTCTGGACCTGCAGGGAGTTGTTGTAGGCTACACACACACACACACACACACTTTGTTAGTCATAACATCTTATATTATAGCCTGGTAAAGGGCTTTAAAACACACACACCAGTGTTTTCCATTAGTGTCGGCTAATCAGCAGGTTACAGACTCATTTTCAGCAGGTTACTTTTTCCACTTCATATTCCCTACACTACTTCTCATTTAAAAACCTCTTGAAACTCTCCATCCCGGATCCGGGATCGTGACTAAAGCCTCAGGCTCATTAGCATAACGCAACGTTAACGATTTCTGAAAATCGCAAATAAAATTAAAATAATGCGTTTGCTCTCAAGCTTAGCCTTTTCTTAACAACACTGTCATCTCAGATTTTCAAAATATGCTTTTGAACCATAGAAATGGACTAATTTGTGTAAGAGTATGCAAAGCTAGCATAGCATTTGTGTAGCATGTAGCACGCAACATTTTCACAAAAGCCAGATAACCAAATAAATAAAATCATTTACCTTTGAAGAGCTTCTGATGTTTTCAATGAGGAGGCTCTCAGTCACATACCAAATGCGCAGTGTTTCCTGAAAGCGTCTGTGTGTAGGAGAAATCGTTCCGTTTTCTACATTGCGCCTGGCTACTGAAACGAACCGAAAATGCAGTCACCTACAACGTAAAACTTTTTCCGGATTAACTACATAATATCGACCGAAACATGGCAAACGTTGTTTGGAATCAGTCCTCAAGGTGTTTTTTCACATATCTCTTCATTGACATGCAGTTCGTGGAAGCTTGCTTTCCTCTCTGTATTCCTTGGAAAAATACTGGCAGGTGACTTTTTGCGCACCAATTTCGGCGCAGGACACCGGGCGGACACGTGGTAAATGTGGTCTGTTATGGTCAATCT
>NW_027010215.1:0-2500 GCF_036934945.1 Oncorhynchus masou masou
ATGGTTGGGCCCTCTTCAAGACTGTGATGGTTGGGCCCTCTTCAAGACTGTGATGGTTGGGCCCTCTTCAAGACTGTGATGGTTGTGCCCTCTTCAAGACTGTGATGGTTGGGCCCTCTTCAAGACTGTGATGGTTGTGCCCTCTTCAAGACTGTGATGGTTGTGCCCTCTTCAAGACCCTCTTCAAGACTGTGATGGTTGTGCCCTCTTCAAGACTGTGATGGTTGGGCCCTCTTCAAGACTGTGTTGGTTGTGCCCTCTTCAAGACTGTGATGGTTGTGCCCTCTTCAAGACTGTGATGGTTGGGCCCTCTTCAAGACTGTGATGGTTGTGCCCTCTTCAAGACTGTGATGGTTGTGCCCTCTTCAAGACTGTGATGGTTGTGCCCTCTTCAAGACTGTGATGGTTGTGCCCTCTTCAAGACTGTGATGGTTGTGCCCTCTTCAAGACTGTGATGGTTGTGCCCTCTTCAAGACTGTGATGGTTGTGCCCTCTTCAAGACTGTGATGGTTGTGCCCTCTTCAAGACTGTGATGGTTGTGCCCTCTTCAAGACTGTGATGGTTGTGCCCTCTTCAAGACTGTGATGGTTGTGCCCTCTTCAAGACTGTGATGGTTGTGCCCTCTTCAAGACTGTGATGGTTGTGCCCTCTTCAAGACTGTGATGGTTGTGCCCTCTTCAAGACTGTGTTGGTTGGGCCCTCTTCAAGACTGTGTTGGTTGTGCCCTCTTCAAGACTGTGATGGTTGTGCCCTCTTCAAGACTGTGTTGGTTGGGCCCTCTTCAAGACTGTGATGGTTGTGCCCTCTTCAAGACTGTGTTGGTGTGTTTGGATCATCCTCAATGACACCGAAGAACTTGAAGCTCTTGACCCGCTCCACTACAGCCTCGTCGACGTCAATCGCCCTCCGTTTCCTGTAGTCCACGATCAACTCCTTTGTCTTTGCCGACGTTGAAGGAGAGGTTGTTGTCCTGGCAGTACCCTCATTGTCGTCGTGATCAGGCCTACCACCGTCGTATCGTCAGCAAACTTGATGATGGCGTTGAAGGCGTGCACAGCCACGCAGTCGTCAGTGAACAGGGAGTCCAGGAGGTGAATAAGCTCGCAACAGCCTGATTCTAACTCAGGAGAACAGAACCTCGAGACTCCCATAATATAAAGACAACGCATCAGCAGTTGCATCTGTGTCTGTTTTTCATCTGGCACGAGTGAATCTGTGAGAAGAGGCCAAGGAATCAGAGGAGTTTTTGGAAAGAGAGAGAAGCTCTGACCGGATGGAGGACATTAGCCTGTTGGAGAGAGAGAAGCTCTCACCGGATGGAGGACATTAGCCTGTTGTAGAGAGAGAAGCTCTCACCGGATGGAGGACATTAGCCTGTTGGAGAGAGAGAAGCTCTCACCGGATGGAGGACATTAGCCTGTTGTAGAGAGAGAAGCTCTCACCGGATGGAGGACATTAGCCTGTTGTAGAGAGAGAAGCTCTCACCGGATGGAGGATATTAGCCTGTTGTAGAGAGAGAAGCTCTCACCAGATGGAGGTCATTAGCCTGTTGTAGAGAGAGAAGCTCTCACCGGATGGAGGACATTAGCCTGTTGTAGAGAGAGAAGCTCTCACCGGATGGATGACATTAGCCTGTTGGAGTGAGAGAAGCTCTCAGCGAATGGAGGACATTAGCCTGTTGTAGAGAGAGAAGCTCTCACCGGATGGAGGACATTAGCCTGTTGTAGAGAGAGAAGCTCTCACCGGATGGAGGACATTAGCCTGTTGTAGAGAGAGAAGCTCTCACCGGTTGGAGGATATTAGCCTGTTGTTTTGATATCCTAAAGAACAACATCCAATGGCCATTCTCTCTCTTTCTCTCTTTCTTTCTCCCTCTCTGTCTCTCTCTGTCTCACTCTCTTTCTCTCTTTCTTTCTCTCTCTCTCTCTCTCTGTCTCTCTCTGTCTCTCTCGCTCTCCCCCTCTCTTTCTCTGTCTCCCCCCTCCCCCCCCTCTCTCTCTCTCTCTCTCTCTCTCTCTCTCTCTCTCTCTCTCTCTCTCTCTCTCTCTCCCTCCCTCTCTCTCTCTGTCTCTCTCTCTCTCTCTCTCTCGCTCTCCCCCTCTCTTTCTCTCTCTTTCTCTGTCTCCCCCCTCTCTCTCCCCCATTCTCTCTCTCTCTCTCACTCTCCCCCTCTCTCTCTCTCTCTCTCTCTCTTTCTCAATCATTGATATATTATTTGAAGTGAAGAAAGTCAAAGCAAACTTGGCTGATGTATTTTTCCATTTTGACTTTGTCTTCACTCCAGAATATCTGTTGTTCTGTTGTTCTGGGCCTGTTGACCCTGTTGTTTGATTTCCAAACAACAAATCTACATCGTGTTTCAGTTGCAGTTCATTTTAAATAAAGATTTGTGTTTCTGGTTTGTAATGACAAGAAGATAGCGTAGAAATTCCACTGTGTATTCATCCTAATCTCTTCTGCTTGCTGTCTCAAAGGGCTCTAATTTGTTGGCAGATGAGTT
>NW_027010215.1:7500-10000 GCF_036934945.1 Oncorhynchus masou masou
AGGATACTGATAGAAGGACACTGATGGAAGGACACTGACGGAAGGATACTAATGGAAGGATACTGATGGAAGGATACTGATGGAAGCACACTGATGGAAGGATACAGATGGAAGGATACTGATGGAAGGATACTAATGGAAGGACACTGATGGAAGGACACTGATGGAAGGACACTGATGGAAGGACACTGATGGAAGGATAGTGATAGACATCTTACCGTTGAACCAGGTGGATATAAACAGATACAATTGGATGGCCCATATTGAAACATGTTATTGATATGTTAATGATGAGGACGATCCATACATAATAATGTTTTGATGGTAGGAGTGGCTGATTGGCTGGGGGTTGCGGGGGGGGGGGGGGGTGAAGTTGCTGTCCAATATCTGGGAGATATACAATAAGAGGTATAAACAGGTCCCTGGGACACGCACGCACGCACGCACGCACGCACACACACACACACACACACACACACACACACACACACACACACACACACACACACACACACACACACACACACACACACACACACACACACACACACACACACACACACACTTCAGGGGGGCATGTTCTCTGTCCCTCCCTCCCTCCCTCCCCTATCGTGACTCAACATCTGGCTCTGCTATACACTCATAGCATTAACCCGTCATTACTGTAAGTACAGTTGAGAAAATAAAAGTCCCCATGTTTACTCTAATGAAATGTAGCATACCACATTACTGGCACAGATTAGAAAAACACAGGCACTCATAGAGAACCACAGGCCACAGAGGAGTATAGAGGAGACTAGAGGAGACGAGAGGAGACTAGAGGAGACGAGAGGAGTGTAGAGGAGACTAGAGGAGACGAGAGGAGACTAGAGGAGACGAGAGGAGTGTAGAGGAGACGAGAGGAGTGTAGAGGAGACTAGAGGAGACGAGAGGAGTGTAGAGGAGACGAGAGGAGTGTAGAGGAGACGAGAGGAGTGTAGAGGAGACTAGAGGAGACGAGAGGAGACTAGAGGAGACGAGAGGAGTGTAGAGGAGACTTGAGGAGACTAGAGAAGAATAGAGGAGACGAGAGGAGTGTAGAGGAGACTAGAGGAGACGAGAGGAGAGTAGAGGAGACGAGAGGAGTGTAGAGGAGACTAGAGGAGACTAGAGGAGTGTAGAGGAGACTAGAGAAGTATAGAGGAGACTAGAGGAGACTAGAGGAGACGAGAGGAGTGTAGAGGAGACTAGAGGAGACTAGAGGAGACTAGAGGAGACGAGAGGTGAGTAGAGGAGACGAGAGGAGTGTAGAGGAGACTAGAGGAGACGAGAGGAGAGTAGAGGAGACGAGAGGAGTGTAGAGGAGACTAGAGGAGACTAGAGGAGTGTAGAGGAGACTAGAGGAGTATAGAGGAGACTAGAGGAGACGAGAGGAGACGAGAGGAGACTAGAGGAGTGTAGAGGAGTATAGAGGAGACTAGGAGAGACTAGAGGAGTGTAGAAGAGACTAGAGGATACTAGAGGAGACTAGAGGAGTGTAGATGAGACTAGGGGAGAGTAGAGGAAGGTAGAGTAGGAGACTAGAGGATATGAGAGGAGTGTAGAGGAGTGTAGATGAGACTAAGGGAGAGTAGAGGAAGGTAGAGGAGAGGAGACTGGAGGAGTATAGAGGAGTATATAGGAGACTAGAGGATATGAGAGGAGTGTAGAGGAGTGTAGAGGAGACTAGGAGAGACTAGAGGAGTGTAGAGGAGTGTAGAGGATACTAGAGGAGACTAGAGGAGTGTAGATGAGACTAGGGGAGAGTAGAGGAAGGTAGAGTAGGAGACTTGAGGATATGAGAGGAGTGTAGAGGAGTGTAGATGAGTCTAAGGGAGAGTAGAGGAAGGTAGAGGAGAGGAGACTGGAGGAGTATAGAGGAGTATATAGGAGACTAGAGGATATGAGAGGAGTGTAGAGGAGTGTAGAGGAGACTAGGGGAGTAAAGAGGAGTATATAGGAGACTAGAGGATATGAGAGGAGTGTAGAGGAGTGTAGAGGATACTAGGGGAGTAAAGAGGAGTATATAGGAGACTAGAGGATATGAGAGGAGTGTAGAGGAGTGTAGAGGATACTAGGGGAGTAAAGAGGAGTATATAGGAGACTAGAGGATATGAGAGGAGTGTAGAGGAGTGTAGAGGAGACTAGGGGAGTAAAGAGGAGTATATAGGAGACTAGAGGATATGAGAGGAGTGTAGAGGAGTGTAGAGGAGACTAGGGGAGTAAAGAGGAGTATATAGGAGACTAGAGGATATGAGAGGAGTGTAGAGGAGTGTAGAGGATACTAGGGGAGTATAGAGGAGTATATAGGAGACTAGAGGATATGAGAGGAGTATAGAGGAGTATGCTCTCAGCAGGGTAGTGATATGGACTGATGCAGTACGGGCTCTCAGCAGGGTACTGATATGGACTGATGCAGTACGGGCTCTCAGCAGGGTAGTGATATGGACTGATGCAGTACGGGCTCTCAGCAGGGTACTGA
>NW_027010215.1:25000-34273 GCF_036934945.1 Oncorhynchus masou masou
GGCAGTCAGAAGACAGACGACTGTTACCATGGCAGTCGCAAGACAGGCTGCTGTTACCATGGCAGTCGCAAGACAGGCTGCTGTTACCATGGCAGTCGCAAGACAGGCTGCTGTTACCATGGCAGTCACAAGACAGGCTGCTGTTACCATGGCAGTCACAAGACAGGCTGCTGTTACCATGGCAGTCGCAAGACAGGCTGCTGTTACCATGGCAGTCACAAGACAGGCTGCTGTTACCATGGCAGTCACAAGACAGGCTGCTGTTACCATGGCAGTCACAAGACAGACGACTGTTTACATGGCAGTCGCAAGACAGGCTGCTGTTACCATGGCAGTCGCAAGACAGGCTGCTGTTACCATGGCAGTCGCAAGACAGGCTGCTGTTACCATGGCAGTCACAAGACAGACGACTGTTACGGTGATATTCAGGAGACAGGCTGTTTGTTTTGGACAACAATTACACCCTTTAACGGTTGGATTATAACGGAGGCATTGGTGTAGACAGGGTTCCAACAGGAACACTGCAGGGCCCGCCTCCTCATAATGCTGTTGTGGAGAGGTGCAGTAAAAACAGACCAATTACATGACTAATTAAACCCAGGATCATCTCTTTGTATTGTAGTCAGACGGATTGCAGCCTGACTCACCTTAAACATTCAGCAGTACCTTCATAACACACCTGTCTACTGTTGGTAGTAGTACCTTCACAACACACCTGTCTACTGTTGGTAGTAGTACCTTCATAACACACCTGTCTACTGTTGGTAGTAGTACCTTCACAACACACCTGTCTGCTGTTGGCAGTAGTACCTTCATAACACACCTGTCTACTGTTGGCAGTAGTACCTTCACACCAGTCTACTGTTGGTAGTAGTACCTTCATAACACACCTGTCTACTGTTGGCAGTAGTACCTTCACAACACACCTGTCTACTGTTGGCAGTAGTACCTTCACAACACACCTGTCTACTGTTGGCAGTAGTACCTTCACAACACACCTGTCTACTGTTGGCAGTAGTACCTTCACAACACACCTGTCTACTGTTGGCAGTAGTACCTTCACAACACACCTGTCTACTGTTGGCAGTAGTACCTTCACAACACACCTGTCTACTGTTGGCAGTAGTACCTTCATAACACACCTGTCTACTGTTGGTAGTAGTACCTTCACACCTGTCTGCTGTTGGCAGTAGAACCTTCACAACACACCTGTCTACTGTTGGCAGTAGTACCTTCACACCAGTCTACTGTTGGCAGCAGTACCTTCACACCTGTCTACTGTTGGCAGTAGTACCTTCACACCTGTCTACTGTTGGCAGTAGTACCTTCACACCTGTCTACTGTTGGCAGTAGTACCTTCACACCTGTCTACTGTTGGCAGCAGTACCTTCACACCTGTCTACTGTTGGTAGTAGAACCTTCACAACACACCTGTCTACTGTTGGCAGTAGTACCTTCACACCTGTCTACTGTTGGTAGTAGAACCTTCACACCACACCTGTCTACTGTTGGCAGTAGTACCTTCACAACACACCTGTCTACTGTTGGCAGTAGTACCTTCACACCTGTCTACTGTTGGTAGTAGAACCTTCATAACACACCTGTCTACTGTTGGCAGTAGTACCTTCACACCTGTCTGCTGTTGGCAGTAGAACCTTCACAACACACCTGTCTACTGTTGGCAGTAGTACCTTCACACCAGTCTACTGTTGGCAGCAGTACCTTCACACCTGTCTACTGTTGGCAGTAGTACCTTCACACCTGTCTACTGTTGGCAGTAGTACCTTCACACCTGTCTACTGTTGGCAGTAGTACCTTCACACCTGTCTACTGTTGGCAGCAGTACCTTCACACCTGTCTACTGTTGGTAGTAGAACCTTCACAACACACCTGTCTACTGTTGGCAGTAGTACCTTCACAACACACTGGGTAGATGGTGTGTCCTGGGTAGATGGTGGGTCCTGGGTAGATGCTGGGTCCTGGGTAGATGGTGGGTCCTGGGTAGGTGGTGGGTCCTGGGTAGATGGTGGGTACTGGGTAGATGGTGGGTCCTGGGTAGATGCTGGGTCCTGGGTAGATTGTGGGTACTGGGTAGATGGTGGGTCCTGGGTAGATGGTGGGTCCTGGGTAGATGGTGGGTCCTGGGTAGATGGTGGGTCCTGGGTAGATGGTGGGTCCTGGGTAGATGGTGGGTCCTGGCCTGGGTAGATGGTGGGTCCTGGGTAGATGGTGGGTCCTGGGTAGATGGTGGGTCCTGGGTAGATGGTGGGTCCTGGCCTGGGTAGATGGTGGGTCCTGGGTAGATGCTGGGGCCTGGGTAGATGGTGGGTCCTGGGTAGATGGTGGGTCCTGGGTAGATGCTGGGTCCTGGGTAGATGGTGGGTCCTGGGTAGATGGTGGGTCCTGGGTAGATGGTGGGTCCTGGGTAGATGGTGGTTCCTGTGTAGATGCTGGGTCCTGGGTAGATGCTGGGTCCTGGGTAGAAGGTGGGTCCTGGGTAGATGGTGGGTCCTGGGTAGATGGTGGGTCCTGGGTAGGTGGTGGGTCCTGGGTAGATGGTGGGTCCTGGGTAGATGGTGGGTCCTGGGTAGATGGTGTGTCCTGGCCTGGGTAGATGGTGGGTCCTGGGTAGATGCTGGGTCCTGGGTAGATGGTGGGTCCTGGGTAGATGGTGGGTCCTGGGTAGATGGTGGGTCCTGGGTAGATGGTGTGTCCTGGCCTGGGTAGATGGTGGGTCCTTTGTAGATGGTGGGTCCTGGGTAGATGGTGGGTCCTGGGTAGATGGTGTGTCCTGGCCTGGGTAGATGGTGGGTCCTGGGTAGATGGTGGGTCCTGGGTAGATGGTGGGTCCTGGGTAGATGGTGGGTACTGGGTAGATGGTGGGTCCTGGGTAGATGGTGGGTCCTGGGTAGATGGTGGGTCCTGGGTAGATGGTGGGTCCTGGCCTGGGTAGATGGTGGGTCCTGGGTAGATGGTGGGTCCTGGGTAGATGGTGGGTCCTGGGTAGATGCTGGGTCCTGGGTAGATGGTGGGTCCTGGGTAGATGGTGGGTCCTGGGTAGATGGTGGGTCCTGGGTAGGTGGTGGGTCCTGGGTAGATGGTGGGTCCTGGGTAGATGGTGGGTCCTGGGTAGATGGTGGGTCCTGGGTAGATGGTGGGTCCTGGGTAGATGGTGGGTCCTGGGTAGATGCTGGGTCCTGGGTAGATGGTGGGTCCTGGGTAGATGGTGGGTCCTGGGTAGATGGTGGGTCCTGGGTAGATGGTGGGTCCTGGGTAGATGGTGGGTCCTGGGTAGGTGGTGGGTCCTGGGTAGATGGTGGGTCCTGGGTAGATGGTGGGTCCTGGGTAGATGGTGGGTCCTGGGTAGATGGTGGGTCCTGGCCTGGGTAGATGCTGGGTCCTGGGTAGATGGTGGGTCCTGGGTAGATGGTGGGTCCTGGCCTGGGTAGATGGTGGGTCCTGGGTAGATGGTGGGTCCTGGGTAGATGGTGGGTCCTGGGTAGATGGTGGGTCCTGGGTAGATGGTGGGTCCTGGGTAGGTGGTGGGTCCTGGGTAGATGCTGGGTCCTGGCCTGGGTAGATGGTGGGTCCTGGGTAGATGGTGGGTCCTGGGTAGATGGTGGGTCCTGGGTAGATGGTGGGTCCTGGGTAAATGGTGGGTCCTGGGTAGATGGTGGGTCCTGGGTAGATGGTGGGTCCTGGGTAGAGTGGGTCCTGGGTAGATGGTGGGTCCTGGGTAGATGGTGGGTCCTGGGTCAAAGAGGAACGGCTTGTCCAACTTGTTTTTAACAGCTCTACATTCCACAAAGATGTGAATTATGGATACTTGCACTTATTCCTCAGTACCGTATATGCTACCGTTAACATCAGGTTTCTAACTCTGTAGGGTCAGAGCCTGATGCAAGGTTGGTTAGAGGCTCAGGTTTCTAACTCTGTAGGGTCAGAGCTTGATGCAAGGTTGGTTAGAGGCTCAGGTTTCTAACTCTGTAGGGTCAGAGCCTGATGCAAGGTTGGTTAGAGGCTCAGGTTTCTAACTCTGTAGGGTCAGAGCCTGATGCAAGGTTGGTTAGAGGCTCAGGTTTCTAACTCTGTAGGGTCAGAGCTTGATGCAAGGTTGGTTAGAGGCTCAGGTTTCTAACTCTGTAGGGTCAGAGCCTGATGCAAGGTTGGTTAGAGTCTCACTACATACCATCCATTTAACTATGGGCTGTATATCCTCTCTGTAGTAACAGTCACTACGTACCATCCATTTAACTATGGGCTGTATATCCTCTCTGTAGTAACAGTCACTACGTACCATCCATTTAACTATGGGCTGTATATCCTCTCTGTAGTAACAGTCACTACGTACCATCCATTTAACTATGGGCTGTATATCCTCTCTGTAGTAACAGTCACTACGTACCATCCATTTAACTATGGGCTGTATATCCTCTCTGTAGTAACAGTCACTACGTACCATCCATTTAACTATGGGCTGTATATCCTCTCTGTAGTAACAGTCACTACGTACCATCCATTTAACTATGGGCTGTATATCCTCTCTGTAGTAACAGTCACTACGTACCATCCATTTAACTATGGGCTGTATATCCTCTCTGTAGTAACAGTCACTACGTACCATCCATTTAACTATGGGCTGTATATCCTCTCTGTATATCCCCTCCACATTTATCTTATACTCCCTGTATATAGCTCCACATTGATCTGGTACTTCCTGTATATAGCTCCACATTGATCTGGTACTTCCTGTATATAGCTCCACATTGATCTGGTACTTCCTGTATATAGCTCCACATTGATCTGGTGCTTCCTGTATATAGCTCCACAGTGATCTGGTGCTTCCTGTATATAGCCCCACATTGATCTGATACTCCCTGTATATAGCTCCACAGTGATCTGGTGCTTCCTGTATATAGCTCCACAGTGATCTGGTGCTTCCTGTATATAGCCCCACATTGATCTGGTACTGGTACTTCCTGTATATAGCCCCACATTGATCTGATACTGGTACTTCCTGTTTATAGCTCCACATTGATCTGATACTGGTACTTCCTGTTTATAGCTCCACATTGATCTGATACTTCCTGTATATAGCTCCACATTGATCTGGTACTTCCTGTATATAGCTCCACATCGATGTGGTACTCCCTGTAAAAAGCTTCACATTGATCTGATACTTCCTGTATATAGCTCCACATTGATCTGATACTTCCTGTATATAGCTCCACATTGATCTGATACTTCCTGTATATAGCTCCACATTGATCTGATACTTCCTGTATATAGCTCCACATTGATCTGGTACTGGTACTTCCTGTATATAGCTCCACATTGATCTGGTACTGGTACTTCCTGTATATAGCTTCACATTGATCTGATACTTCCTGTATATAGCTCCACATCGATGTGGTACTCCCTGTAAAAAGCTTCACATTGATCTGGTACTTCCTGTATATAGCTCCACATTGATCTGGTACTTCCTGTATATAGCTCCACATTGATCTGGTACTTCCTGTATATAGCTCCACATTGATCTGGTACTTCCTGTATATAGCTCCACAGTGATCTGGTACTTCCTGTATATAGCTCCACATTGATCTGGTACTTCCTGTATATAGCTCCACATTGATCTGGTACTCTCTGTATATAGCTCCACATTGATACTGGTACTCCCTCTATATAGCTCCACATTGATCTGGTACTCTCTGTATATAGCTCCACATTGATCTGGTACTTCCTGTATATATCTCCACATTGATCTGGTACTTCCTGTATATAGCTCCCTTCATGTGTATTTTGACCATCTTTGGGTTCGTCAACAAGCATTTCTTGTTGAGGTTTTGGTTCATTCAACAAATAACATTTTATTTTATTTCATTTTTGTGAGTGTGTATGTGTTTGCTCGGTGTCAGTATGCCTGAGTGTGTTATTTGTGTGTGAGTGCATGTGTGTGTGTGTGTGTGTGTGTGTGTGTGTGTGTGTGTGTGTGTGTGTGTGTGTGTGTGTGTGTGTGTGTGTATGTGTGTGTGTGTGTGTGTGTGTGTGTGTGTGTGTGTGTGTGTGTGTGTGTGTGTGTGTGTGTGTGTGTGTTTGGTAGTGTCAGTGTACAGTATGTGTGTGTGGATAGAGATCTGAGAGTGCATACAGCCAGTGCAGGTGTAGAACATGTGTGTGTGTGTGTGTTTGTTTGAGTGTGCGTGTGTGTGTGTTTGAGTGTGTGTGTCTGTGTTGTAAAGAGGGCAAGGGTATCTCGCCTCAGGGAGAGGGAAGGTGTTCAGTCCTGGGTACAGGGCAGATCAAAGTTTGGGAGACTTGGTTGTTGGACAGGGGCCAGCTCTGGCCTGCTTTCTCCCCAGCCCAGGGTGTGACACGGCCGGGTAACAGCCCTCAGCAGCGTGGGGAGGCTCCTGGAAGTCTGGAGCTTTGAATCACCACCGACACAATAATGAAACAATTATAACGAGATAAAAAAACGGAATTAACACGGAATGATTTGAACCATTGATCCCAATCTCAGGCTCTTGGATTGGCTGATTCCCAAATGGCACCATATTCCTGATTGGCTCAGAGCAGAGAGGTCCTTTCAGTTTGAGGAACAGGCTACCATCTGACGAGGTCCTTTCAGTATGAGAAACAGGCTACCATCTGACGAGGTCCTTTCAGTTTGAGGAACAGGCTACCATCTGACGAGGTCCTTTCAGTTTGAGGAACAGGCTACCATCTGACGAGGTCCTTTAGTATGAGGAACAGGCTACAATCTGACGAGGTCCTTTCAGTTTGAGGAACAGGCTACCATCTGACGAGGTCCTTTCAGTTTGAGGAACAGGCTACCACCTGACGAGGTCCTTTCAGTATGAGAAACAGGCTACCATCTGACGAGGTCCTTTCAGTTTGAGGAACAGGCTACCATCTGACGAGGTCCTTTCAGTTTGAGGAACAGGCTACCATCTGACGAGGTCCTTTCAGTATGAGGAACAGGCTACCATCTGACGAGGTCCTTTCAGTTTGAGGAACAGGCTACATTCTGATGAGGTCCTTTCAGTTTGAGGAACAGGCTACCATCTGACGAGGTCCTTTCAGTACGAGGAACAGGCTACCACCTGACGAGGTCCTTTCAGTACGAGTAACAGGCTACCATCTGACGAGGTCCATTCAGTTTGAGGAACAGGGTACCATCTGACGAGGTCCTTTCAGTTTGAGGAACAGGCTACCATCTGATGAGGTCCTTTCAGTTTGAGGAACAGGCTACCATCTGACGAGGTCCTTTCAGTTTGAGGAACAGGCTACCATCTGACGAGGTCCTTTCAGTTTGAGGAACAGGCTACCATCTGACGAGGTCCTTTCAGATTGAGGAACAGGCTACCATCTGACGAGGTCCTTTCAGTTTGAGGAACAGGTTACCATCTGACGAGGTCCTTTCAGTTTGAGGAACAGGCTACCATCTGACAATGTCCTTTCAGTAGGAGGAACAGGCTACCACCTGACGAGGTCCTTTCAGTTTGAGGAACAGGCTACCATCTGACGAGGTCCTTTCAGTTTGAGGAACAGGCTACCATCTGACGAGATCCTTTCAGTTTGAGGAACAGGCTACCATCTGACGAGGTCCTTTCAGTTTGAGGAACAGGCTACCATCTGACGAGGTCCTTTCAGTTTGAGGAACAGGCTACCATCTGATGAGGTCCTTTCAGTTTGAGGAACAGGCTACCATCTGACGAGGTCCTTTCAGTTTGAGGAACAGGTTACCATCTGACGAGGTCCTTTCAGTTTGAGGAACAGGTTACCATCTGACGAGGTCCTTTCAGTTTGAGGAACAGGCTACCACCTGACGAGGTCCTTTAGTATGAGGAACAGGCTACCATCTGACGAGGTCCTTCAGTATGAGGTACAGGCTACCATCTAAAGAGGTCCTTTCAGTATGAGGAAAAGGCTACCATCTAACGAGGTCCTTTCAGTTTGAGGAACAGGCTACCATCTGACGAGGTCCTTTCAGTTTGAGGAACAGGCTACCATCTGACGAGGTCCTTTCAGTATGAGGAACAGGCAACCACCTGACGAGGTCCTTTCAGTATGAGGAACAGGCTACCATCTGACGAGGTCCTTTCAGTTTGAGGAACAGGCTACCATCTGACGAGATCCTTTCAGTTTGAGGAACAGGCTACCACCTGACGAGGTCCTTTCAGTTTGAGGAACAGGCTACCACCTGACGAGGTCCTTTCAGTTTGAGGAACAGGCTACCATCTGACGAGTTCCTTTAGTATGAGGAACAGGCTACCACCTGACGAGGTCCTTTAGTATGAGGAACAGGCTGCCATCTGACGAGGTCCTTTCAGTTTGAGGAACAGGCTACCATCTGACGAGGTCCTTTCATTTTGAGGAACAGGCAACCACCTGACGAGGTCCTTTCAGTTTGAGGAACAGGCTACCATCTGACGAGGTCCTTTCAGTATGAGGAACAGGCTACCATCTAACGAGGTCCTTTCAGTTTGAGGAACAGGCTACCACCTGACGAGGTCCTTTCAGTTTGAGTAACAGGTTACCATCTAACGAGGTCCTTTCAGTATGAGGTAGAGGTTACCATCTAACGAGATCCTTTCAGTTTGAGGAACAGGCTACCATCTAACGAGGTCCTTTCAGTTTGAGGAACAGGCTACCATCTAACGAGGTCCTTTCAGTTTGAGGAACAGGCTACCATCTGACGAGGTCCTTTCAGTTTGAGGAACAGGCTACCATCTGACGAGGTCCTTTCAGTTTGAGGAACAGGCTACCATCTGACGAGGTCCTTTCAGTTTGAGGAACAGGCTACCACCTGCTACCACGAGGTCCTTTCAGTTTGAGGAACAGGCTACCATCTGACGAGGTCCTTTCAGTTTGAGGAACAGGCTACCATCTGACGAGGTCCTTTCAGTTTGAGGAACAGGCTACCATCTGACGAGGTCCTTTCAGTTTGAGGAACAGGCTACCATCTAACGAGGTCCTTTCAGTTTGAGGAACCAGATCCTTTCTGAACGAGGTCCTTTCAGTTTGAGGAACAGGCTACCATCTGACGAGGTCCTTTCAGTTTGAGGAACAGGCTACCATCTAATGAACAGGCTACCATCCTTTCAGTTTGAGGAACAGGCTACCATCTGACGAGTCCTTTCAGTTTCCTTTCAGTTTGAGGAACAGGCTACCATCTGACGAGGTCCTTTCAGTTTGAGGAACAGGCTACCATCTGACGAGGTCCTTTCAGTTTGAGGAACAGGCTACCATCTAATGAGATCCTTTCAGTTT
>NW_027010216.1:0-34259 GCF_036934945.1 Oncorhynchus masou masou
CAGATCTCAACGTCAGTGAAACAGATCTCAACGTCAGTGAAACAGATCTCAACGTCAGTGAAACAGATCTCAACGTCAGGGGGAAAGATAACGTTCTGTACGGAGAAGCTTGAAACAGATCTCAACGTCAGGGGGAGAGATCACGTTCTGTAAGGAGAAGCTTGAAACAGATCTCAACGTCAGTGAAACAGATCTCAACGTCAGTGAAACAGATCTCAACGTCAGTGAAACAGATCTCAACGTCAGGAGGGAGAGATAATGTTCTGTACGGAGAAGCTTGAAACAGATCTCAACGTCAGTGAAACAGATCTCAACGTCAGTGAAACAGATCTCAACGTCAGGGGGAAAGATAACGTTCTGTACGGAGAAGCTTGAAACAGATCTCAACGTCAGTGAAACAGATCTCAACGTCAGAGGGAAAGATAACGTTCTGTAAGAGAAGCTTGAAACAGATCTCAACGTCAGGGGGAGAGATAACGTTCTGTACGGAGAAGCTTGAAACAGATCTCAACGTCAGTGAAACAGATCTCAACGTCAGTGAAACAGATCTCAACGTCAGTGAAACAGATCTCAACGTCAGTGAAACAGATCTCAACGTCAGGGGGAAAGATAACGTTCTGTACGGAGAAGCTTGAAACAGATCTCAACGTCAGGGGGAAAGATAACATTCTGTACGGAGAAGCTTGAAAAATATCTTAACGTCAGTGAAACAGATCTCAACGTCAGTGAAACAGATCTCAACGTCAGTGAAACAGATCTCAACGTCAGGGGGAGAGAGAACGTTCTGTAAGGAGAAGCTTGAAACAGATCTCAACATCAGGGAAGAGAGAACGTTCTGTACGAAGAAGCTTGAAACAGATCTCAACGTCAGTGAAACAGATCTCAACGTCAGTGAAACAGATCTCAACGTCAGTGAAACAGATCTCAACGTCAGTGAAACAGATCTCAACGTCAGTGAAACAGATCTCAACGTCAGGGGAAAAGATAACGTTCTGTACGGAGAAGCTTGAAACAGATCTCAACGTCAGTGAAACAGATCTCAACGTCAGTGGGAGAGATCACGTTCTGTAAGGAGAAGCTTGAAACAGATCTCAACATCAGGGAAGAGAGAACGTTCTGTACGAAGAAGCTTGAAACAGATCTCAACGTCAGTGAAACAGATCTCAACGTCAGGGGAAAAGATAACGTTCTGTACGGAGAAGCTTGAAACAGATCTCAACGTCAGGGGGAGAGATCACGTTCTGTAAGGAGAAGCTTGAAACAGATCTCAACGTCAGTGAAACAGATCTCAACGTCAGAGGGAGAGATAACGTTCTGTAAGGAGAAGCTTGAAACAGATCTCAACGTCAGGGGGAGAGAGAATGGGCAGTCTGATAAAGACAATGGGACAGAGGAAACCAGTGGGCTGTTACAAACTCAAACGGACTGGAGGTTTAAGGTCTTAATGACACAGCTTTACACTTTATAGCGAAATTCCCTTCACTGTATTGATTAAGATGTGGGACTTGTTATTGTGTTAATGCCCCCCCCCCCCATAGGCATTAGAGCCTTGGATAATCATTAGGAATCAAGATAAGGGACCCTATTCAGTAAAAACTATCCTTGGTTGGGTGGTAAACGGACCACTCGGCAGCAGTAGCTGTCATGGCGGAAACGAGGGGCCATGTGTGGCAGTGAGCAATCAGTCGAGAGCGTTTAGAACAGCTGCGGATCAAACATTACAACAGACACTTTCCCAGAGCAAGTTCATAATGAGAAGAGTGAATTATCTGTTGAAGACCAGCGCCTCCTTCAAATTGCATCTGACTCTGTTACACTTAAAAAGACACCACTACCCTTTTGGAAGTAGGAAATGAATATGCCAATCGCCACCTTGCAGAGCGACGTGCTCACAAACTCAAAAAGGAAGTTATAATATAATCAGTGGGTTAACTGGTCTAGGATCAGTGGGTTAACTGGTCTAGGATCAGTGGGTTAACTGGTCTAGGATCAGTGGGTTAACTGGTCTAGGATCAGTGGGTTAACTGGTCTAGGAACAGTGGGTTAACTGGTCTAGGATCAGTGGGTTAACTGGTCTAGGATCAGTGGGTTAACTGGTCTAGGAACAGTGGGCTAACTGGTCTAGGATCAGTGGGTTAACTGGTCTATGAACAGTGGGTTAACTGGTCTAGGATCAGTGGGTTAACTGGTCTAGGATCAGTGGGTTAACTGGTCTAGGAACAGTGGGTTAACTGGTCTAGGAACAGTGGGTTTACTGGTCTAGGATCAGTGGGTTAACTGGTCTAGGATCAGTAGGTTAACTGGTCTAGGATCAGTGGGTTAACTGGTCTAGGAACAGTGGGTTAACTGGTCTAGGAACAGTGGGTTAACTGGCCTAGGATCAGTGGGTTAACTGGCCTAGGATCAGTGGGTTAACTGGCCTAGGATCAGTGGGTTAACTGGCGTAGGATCAGTGGGTTAACTTGTCTAGGATCAGTCGGTTAACTGGTCTAGGATCAGTGGGTTAACTGGTCTAGGAACAGTGGGTTAACTGGTCTAGGATCAGTGGGTTAACTGGTCTAGGAACAGTGGGTTAACTGGTCTAGGAACAGTGGGTTAACTGGTCTAGGAACAGTGGGATAGGATTTGAGCTGACAACCTTTCAGTTACTGTCTCAACACTCTAACCACTAAGCTTGAACAAGGCACAGGTCTCTCAAACACCCTCTTAGGCGTTCTGCTGAGCTTTCCACAGGAGCCCATCCCTGTCATGGTTGACATAGAGGGCATGTTTCACAAGGTCAGAGTATCTCCTCAAGATGTAGACTTCCTGCGATTCCTCTGGTGACCTGATGGAGATGCAAGTCAACCACTGTCTGACACCCCAGACGACAGTTCATCTGTTTAGAGCGGTTTGGTCTCCTCTCCCAGTTCTGCTAGTTTTGCACTAAAGAAAATCACAGATGACAACAGGGGTAAGATGATGATACGATCTGTAAAACTGTAAAAAAAAACACAAAAAAAACATGAATGACCTTCTAAAAGTCAAATATATTCAGAAAGTGACGTTTTGTCAAGGATCTAAGGAACATCTGAACAAAAGGAGGATTTAGGCTCCAATAATGGATCGGCAAATGTCCTGGGCTCATTGCCTGCTGAAGAGAGAGGCAAGGATGTTAAGGAACTCGATAGAGAGACCTTTACCGGTGAATGTTCAAAGAGGACAACCTCTCCTTCAGAATAGCCACAAAAGCCTCTAGGGGTTTTTTGGCTCCATTTGTCCAGCCTGGAAGATAAATTCTCTAAGAGCGATGTAGAGTGGACTGTGAAGGGGATGAGGAGATCCCAGAGGTCTTTGCTGTGCAGTGGAGTAAATTGCTATTTGATTTAGAACAATTGACTTGATTCTATGTGTCCAGATGTATTAAACCTGATTGGTTATTGGAAAAGTCTTCCCAGCTTCATCACTTCAGTGATGCCTTTGAGGCTGGATATGGAGAGGAGACCTCATCCATTGAGTAAAGATTAACAACGACCATCGTCTAGCTTCATCATGAAAAGGCTCCTGTCGTACCACTTCCTGATGATCCCCAGTCTGGAGGCTGCTGGTCTGTCTGTGAGGGTGACCCTCCCCCGGCTGAAGACTGCTGGTCTGTCTGTGAGGATGACCCTCCCCAGTCTGGAGGCTGCCGGTCTGGCTGTGAGGATGACCCTCCCCAGTCTGGAGGCTGCCGGTCTGGCTGTGAGGATGACCCTCCCCAGTCTGGAGGCTGCCGGTCTGGCTGTGAGGGTGACCCTCCCCAGTCTGGAGGCTGCTGGTCTGTCTGTGAGGGTGACCCTTCCCGGTCTGGAGGCTGCTGGTCTGGCTGTGAGGGTGACCCTTCCCGGTCTGGAGGCTGCTGGTCTGGCTGTGAGGGTGACCCTTCCCGGTCTGGAGGCTGCTGGTCTGTCTGTGAGGGTGACCCTTCCCGGTCTGGAGGCTGCTGGTCTGGCTGTGAGGGTGACCCTTCCCGGTCTGGAGGCTGCTGGTCTGTCTGTGAGGGTGACCCTTCCCGGTCTGGAGGCTGCTGGTCTGGCTGTGAGGGTGACCCTTCCCGGTCTGGAGGCTGCTGGTCTGGCTGTGAGGGTGACCCTCCCCAGTCTGAAGGCTGCTGGTCTGTCTGTGAGGGTGACCCTCCCCAGTCTGGAGGCTGCTGGTCTCTCTGTGAGGGTGACCCTCCCCAGGCTGAAGGCTGCTGGTCTGGCTGTGAGGATGACCCTCCCCAGGCTGGAGGCTGCTGGTCTGGCTGTGAGGATGACCCTCCCCAGTCTGGAGGCTGCCGGTCTGGCTGTGAGGATGACCCTCCCCAGGCTGGAGGCTGCCGGTCTGGCTGTGAGGATGACCCTCCCCAGTCTGGAAGCTGCTGGTCTGGCTGTGAGGATGACCCTCTCAGTCTGGAGGCTGCTGGTCTGGCTGTGAGGATGACCCTCCCCAGTCTGGAAGCTGCTGGTCTGGCTGTGAGGATGACCCTCCCCAGTCTGGAGGCTGCTGGTCTGGCTGTGAGGATGACCCTCCCCAGTCTGAAGACTGCTTGTCTGGCTGTGAGGGTGACCCTCCCCAGTCTGAAGACTGCTGGTCTGGCTGTGAGGGTGACCCTCTCAGTCATAAGGCGAAGGTCTAGACCCTCTCAGTCATAAGGCAAAGGTCCAGACCCTCTCTGTCATAAGGACAAAGGTCCAGACCCTCTCTGTCAAAAGGTGAATGTCCAGACCCTCTCAGTCATAAGGCGAAGGTCCAGACCCCCTCTGTCATAAGGCAAAGGTCCAGACCCTCTCTGTCATAAGGACAAAGGTCCTGACCCTCTCTGTCAAAAGGTGAATGTCCAGACCCTCTCAGTCAAAAGGCGAAGGTCCAGACCCTCTCTGTCATAAGGCAAAGGTACAGACCCTCTCTGCCATAAGGACAAAGGTCCAGACCCTCTCAGTCATAAGGTGAAGGTCCAGACCCTCTCAGTCATAAGGCGAAGGTCCAGACCCTCTCAGTCATAATTTGACGGTCCAGACCCTCTCAGTCATAAGGACCAAGGTCCAGACCCTCTTAGTCATAAGGCGAAGGTCCAGACCCTCTCTGTCATAAGGCGAAGGTCCAGACCCTCTCTGTCATAAGGTGAAGGTCCAGACCCTCTCAGCCATAAGGACCAAGGTCCAGACCCTCTCACTCATAAGGACCAAGGTCAAGACTCTCTCAGTCATAAGGCGATGGTCCAGACACTCTGTCATAATGCAACTGTCCAGACCCTCTCAGTCATTAGGACCAAGGTCCAGACAATCTCTGTCATAATGCGATGGTCCAGACCCTCTCAGTTATTAGGACCAAGGTCCAGACACTCTCTGTCATAATGCGATGGTCCAGACTCTCTCAGTCATAAGGCGATGGTCCAGACCCTCTCAGTCAAAAGGCGAAGGTCCAGACCCTCTCAGTCATAAGGACAAAGTTCCAGACCCTCTCAGTCATAAGGCGAAGGTCCAGACCCTCTCAGTCATAAGGCGATAGTCCAGACCCTCTCAGTCATAAGGCAAAGTTCCAGACCCTCTCAGTCATAAGGCGAAGGTCCAGACCCTCTCAGTAATAAGGCGAAGGTCCAGACCCTCTCAGTCATAAGGCGATGGTCCAGACCCTCTCAGTCATAAGGCGAAGGTCCAGATCCTCTTAATGGAGGTAAGTGACATCAAAAGCCTAACCCTGCAGACTATGCTTTTCAAGGTTAGAACGCAGAGACATTTCGCCAATCAATTGATGGATAACCGGCCCGTAAATCCATTTGAAGTGTGAGGCTCGACGGCCAAAAGCCGCAAGTGCAAAATCAAAGAGATTTCATTAGATGACCCAGAGGTCAGAAATATCTCTGTGAATCATGTAACAGTCAAGGAACTTCAGGATCCAACAGATGCAGTGTTGGAACATTTCTCTGAGCTATAAAAGAGCTTGGATACTGAGAGTAAGACTTGTTCTGTAGAAACTGTTTTCAGAAGAGAAAATAACTGACCACAAAGTAAAAGATGACAAAGAGAAGTCTGTAGAAAAGCTTATGAAGGAGTTCAGAGAGCTTCCTTGGAGCCGCAAAAGATCGTGTGTCGACGACATGGCGGCACAGGTTGAAAAATCCAAGATGGCAGCCAGAGGCCATCTTTCCCTCGGGAGATGGCTGATCTGGGAGGAAGATGGGCGTGTAAAGGAGAAAAGAAAACTTCATCATATTTAGACCCGATCATATTCTTACAGGATGGAACTGCTGAGAGTTGGAGGAAGGGTGAGGAAGGATAGGAGGAAGGGTGAGGAAGGATAGGAGGAAGGGTGAGGAAGGATAGGAGGAAGGGTGAGGAAGGATAGGAGGATGGGTGAGGAAGGATAGGAGGATGGGTGAGGAAGGGTAGGATGAAGGGTGAGGAAGGATAGGAGGAAGGGTGAGGAAGGATAGCAATACCAGAGGATTTTCAAACAACCACTCATTTGTTGGTAAATGCAGCCACCTCTCCACACTCCTCTTGGGAAACATGTACAAGCAGATTGGACAAAGTGGACGCAATCAGATCCTCTCCAAGATAAGACCGAGGTATTGGATAGTGAATCATATTCTCTCCAAGATAAGACAGAGGTATTGAATAGTGAATCACATGCTCTCTATGGTACGACCGAGGTATTGGATAGTGAATCACATGCTCTCCAAGTTAAGACCGAGGTATCGGATAGTGAATCACATGCTCTCCAAGTTAAGACCGAGGTATTGGATAGTGAATCACATGCTCTCCAAGTTAAGACAGAGGTATTGGATATTGAATCACATGCTCTCCAAGTTAAGACCGAGGTATTGGATAGTGAATCACATGCTCTCCAAGTTAAGACCGAGGTATTGGATATTGAATCACATGCTCTCCAAGTTAAGACAGAGGTATTGGATAGTGAATCACATGCTCTCCAAGTTAAGACCGAGGTATTGGATAGTGAATCAGATGCTCTCCAAGATAAGACAGAGGTATTGAATAGTGAATCATATTCTCTCCAAGAAAAGACCGAGGTATTGGATAGTGAATCAGATGCTCTCCAAGATAAGACAGAGGTATTGAATAGTGAATCATATTCTCTCCAAGATAAGACCGAGGTATTGGATAGTGAATTCTAATTCTATTACAAAGATAATCGTTAAAAAAAATGACCTCCACAAGAGCCGTGCATCAGCTGACCTTCCACCATTTACATATGTGGGCACTTTGGACCAATTAGAGGTGACGCGTTGCTGCTCCTACATCACAAGATATGGTGTTATATTCAGATGTCTGGGCCAGCCTCTTCATCTTTCTTTAAGTAGCATTTTCCTTGACACAGATTCATGTTTTTTTTAGTGCCATTGGCAGATTTATCTGCAGGAAAAGGGGGCAAAGCGAAAAGGAAATTAGGTCAGATAACTGCACCTATTCTGTCAGCTAGCGAGAAATCACATTTTAAAAAGATTCAAAACCACTTGTTTCCTGATTATTATTTTTTTAACCTTTATTTAACTATTTATTAAATAATTTAATACATTTATTTAAGTCAGTTTAGAACAATTTCTCGTTTACAATGACTGCCTTCCCTGGGCCAAACCCTCACGACGCTGGGACAATTGTAACACCTCCCTACGGCACTCACAATCACAGCCAGATGTGATTCGTAGTGTCACCTCTTTGTAATGAGATGCAATGCTTTAGACCACACAGGAGCGCCACGTATTTAACCCACGCACTGGTTCCAACCACGGAGGTGTTGGGGGGAGCGGCTCGTATTTAACCCACTGGATCCAACCACAGAGGTGTTTTGGGGGAGCGACTGGTAGTTAACCCACGCACTGGATCCAACCACAGAGGTGTTGGGGGGGAGCGACTGGTATTTAACCCACTCACTGGTTCCAACCACAGATGTGTTTTGGGGAGCGACTGGTATTTAACCCACGCACTGTATCCAACCACGGAGGTGTTGGGGGGAGCGACTGGTATTTAACCCACTGGATCCAACCACAGAGGTGTTGGGGTGAGCGACTGACCAGGTGAGGTACATGCTAACATCGGGCCCGAGAGACAGCAGCCGTTGGATGATGAAGGATTGCAAAACAGCTTTATGTGAAGTGGAAGCCATTTTGAATGATCTGATAATCCCAATCACCTCACATCAAATCACTGCTGTATCTGACGATCCCAATCACCTCACATCAAATCACTTACTGCGGTTGAAATGAAAACCCATCGTGCCGCCTGGACAATTTGTGACCCGATTCGGGTAACTAGGCGTATTGGATAACATGAAAACAGCCTAACCAGCTCTGCTGTAGGGCGAGTAAACTGGGTCAGAGTTTGGGTTTGGTGCTAAAGCTTAAGATGATTCTTAGGGCATTGCACACGGTCAGTTTGAACCAGAGTGACTTGACCCACAACAACAACGGGCTGAGCAAGATGTATATACAAAATGGAGACGACACAGAACGTCTTTAAACGAAAGGGGTTTGCAGTCTAACCATTCATCCATGTTAACGGGTTAGAGTCTGTCTACGGTTTCAGATTATATACTCCTCCTCAATTTTGTCAGAAGTTTTAGTTGCAGATTATATAGTGTGCTGTTAGCTAGCTAGCTAACGTTATGCGTAAAATCTGTGTAGTAACATTATTTGTATCTCAGACCTTCCATTTGCATTGCTAGTTATAGCCTCATGTTAGCTAGCTAGCATTGAACCTAGTTGGTTAGCTTTAGCTTCCAGTTTTAATTTTGTCAGAAAGTTGTTTTCATTGCAAGTTAAAGCTTACTGTTAGCTCGCTAGCTGACGTTAGATGGCTAGGTGACGTTAGATGGCTAGCTGACGTTACATGGCTCGCTGACGCTACATGGCTCGCTGACGTTACATGGCTCGCTGACGTTACATGGCTCGCTGACGTTACATGGCTAAGTGACGTTAGATGGCTAGCTGACGTTAGATGGCTAGCTGACGTTAGATGGCTAGCTGACGTTAGATGGCTAGCTGACGTTAGATGGCTAGCTGAAATTAGATGGTTAGCTGACGTTAGATGGCTAGCTGACGTTAGATGGCTAGCTGACGTTAGATGGCTAGCTGACGTTAGATGGCTAGCTGACGTTAGTTGGCTAGCTGACGTTAGATGGCTAGGTGACGTTAGATGGCTAGCTGACGTTAGATGGCTGGCTCGCTAGCTAACATTCTGTTTATGATCTGTGTGTAGTAAAGTTCTCAGAATGCCATTTCACATGGCTAGTTATAACCTAATGTTAGCTAGCTAAAGTAGTGCACTATATAGGGAATAGGGTTCTATAGGGCTCTGGTCTAAAGTAGTGCACTATATAGGGAATAGGGTTCTATAGGGCTCTGGTCTAAAGTAGTGCACTGTATAGGGAATATAGTTCCATAGGGTTCTGGTCTAAAGTAGTGCACTGTATATGGAATAGGGTTCCATAGGGCTCTGGTCTAAAGTAGTGCACTATATAGGGAATAGGGTTCTATAGTGCTCTGGTCTAAAGTAGTGCACTATATAGGGAATAGGTTTCTATAGGGCTCTGGTCTAAAGTAGTGCAATATATAGGGAATAGGGCTCTGGTCTAAAGTAGTGCACTATATAGGGAATAGGGTTCTATAGGGCTCTGGTCTAAAGTAGTGCACTATATAGGGAATAGGGTTCTATAGGGCTCTGGTCTAAAGTAGTGCAATATATAGGGAATAGGGCTCTGGTCTAAAGTAGTGCACTATATAGGGAATAGGGTTCTATAGGGCTCTGGTCTAACGTAGTGCACTATATAGGGAATAGGGTTATATAGGGCTCTGGTCTAAAGTAGTGCAATATATAGGGAATAGGGCTCTGGTCTAAAGTAGTGCACTATATAGGGAATAGGGTTCTATAGAGCTCTGGTCTAAAGTAGTGCACTACATAGGGAATAGGGTTCTATAGGGCTCTGGTCTAAAGTAGTGCACTACATAGGGAATAGGCTGCTATTTACGGTGTGTGTCAAACTGTAATTTTTTTATTAAACACCATTTATTAACGCCTTTTTTCTAACTCCATCTATTCCCTTCATAATAGCACAACAATAATAATGTATTGATCTGGATCGACCTTATCGATACGCCGCTAACGCTCCAACCAATCAATAATTAGCATAAGTTCAATACTCATATATTGCTAAACGTATTTAGTCACAAGTATCTTGAGGCGCTATCACACAATTCAAAGGATAATATGATCAGTAATGCGTGTATTTGATTGGAAATACCGAGGCGTGTTCGCGACACAGGTCAGTACATTTCCCCCTCCGTGCGTTACTCGGCAAATATTTGAATTTGATAATCCGTGTAGGAACCTTTTAAATTTGTAGTTTATTTTTTAAAATTAGTCTACCGTATAATTTGATATTGATCGAGAACGAGAATGCTGTAGGCTCAATATCACTAATTGGACAGGTCATTCGCTGTGTAAAAGGTCACAGTCGAAACAAACACTTTAACATGGACCTGGCATTATTGAGTTATCATGAAGGGTTTTCATCAACATTTCGTACTACAGACTGTCACGTTCTGACCGTAGTTATTTAGTGTTTTCCTTGTTTTAGTGTCGGTCAGGACGTGACCTTGGTGGGCATTCTATGTTTTGTGTTTCTAGGTTGTTTTTCTATGTTTCGGCCTTGTGTGGTTCTCAATCAGAGGCAGGTGTCGTTAGTTGTCTCTGATTGAGAATCATACTTAGGGAGCCTGGGTTTCACTGTGCGTTTGTGGGTGATTGTTTCCGTGTCTGTGTTTTACACCACACGGTACTGTTTTCGGTTTTCGTTATTCACGGTAGGTTTATTGTTTTGTATGGAGTGTTCATTTCATATGTTTAATAAACAAACGTGGACACTTACCACGCCGCATATCGGTCCTCTGATCCTTCTCGCCTCTCCTCTTCAGACGAAGAGGAGGAAAACCATTACACAGACAGGGAGGGGGGATTTTGACCCTCAGAAGCAACATTTCTTTATTTATTTTTTATTATTATAGCCTAAAGAGGGTTCATACTTCATGGCCCGTTCCTGTAGGTTCATGCTCTACAACATCCGCAGAGTACGACCCTGCCTCACACAGGAAGCGGCGCAGGTCCTAATCCAGGCACTTGTCATCTCCCGTCTGGATTACTGCAACTCGCTGTTGGCTGGGCTCCCTGCCTGTGCCATTAAACCCCTACAACTCATCCAGAACGCCGCAGCCCGTCTGGTGTTCAACCTTCCCAAGTTCTCTCACGTCACCCCGCTCCTCCGCTCTCTCCACTGGCTTCCAGTTGAAGCTCGCATCCGCTACAAGACCATGGTGCTTGCCTACGGAGCTGTGAGGGGAACGGCACCGCAGTACCTCCAGGCTCTGATCAGGCCCTACACCCAAGCAAGGGCACTGCGTTCATCCACCTCTGGCCTGCTCGCCTCCCTACCATTGAGGAAGTACAGTTCCCGCTCAGCCCAGTCAAAACTGTTCGCTGCTCTGGCCCCCCAATGGTGGAACAAACTCCCTCACGACGCCAGGACAGCGGAGTCAATCACCACCTTCCGGAGACACCTGAAACCCCACCTCTTCAAGGAATACCTAGGATAGGATAAGTAATCCTTCTCACCCCCCCCCTTAATGACTTAGATGCACTATTGTAAAGTGGCTGTTCCACTGGATGTCAGAAGGTGAATTCACCAATTTGTAAGTCGCTCTGGATAAGAGCGTCTGCTAAATGACTTAAATGTAATGTAAATGTAATGAACATTCTTCAAAAATGTTCATGACTTTTGCCAATCAACTTGTTCTTAATAAAATCTAAATCGTTGTGTTTCAGTGTTTCTGTCTCAAGTTCCCAGCCGGATACACTTAGTTCGACCTTTAGTACATTTGATGAACCTTTATTTTGTTAATGTCGGGTTTCTCTGGAGACATAATTAATGATCCATACCACCAGAGGGTGGTGGGGGACCTGTATCGGTGATGTTTTAACACAGAGACACATCATCTGGAGAAATATAGGATCCTCATGTACTCATCTAAGATTGTTTTTTTTTCTCTACGTATCATATGACTGTGTACCCAAACCCCCCCCCCCCCAAAATAACCTTATTTGTCAACGAAGTACAAAGTCTACCAGTGGTATAACTACCTGATTGAACGTTAATGCAGGACTCAGATGCTCTGAATCAACATAGAGAGAAGTGGCAGGTCGATGCCGGGCACGATTAGGGAGGTTGATTTATTCTCTTAGTTCAATTGCAGAGTATTGCAATACTGCCATTCATATTCTATTCACCCAGGTCAATGTAACATCGATAGGTTTAGGTTACTGTCATTCATATTCTATTCACCCAGGTCAATGTAACAGTGATAGGTTTAGGCTACTGTCATTCATATTCTATTCACCCAGGTCAATGTAACAGTGATAGGTTTAGGTTACTGTCATTCATATTCTATTCACCCAGGTCAATGTAACATCGATAGGTTTAGGTTACTGTCATTCATATTCTATTCACCCAGGTCAATGTAACAGTGATAGGTTTAGGCTACTGTCATTCATATTCTATTCACCCAGGTCAATGTAACAGTGATAGGTTTAGGCTACTGTCATTCATATTCACCCAGGTCAATGTAAGTGATAGGTTTAGGTTACTGTAATTCATATTCACCCAGGTCAATGTAACATCGATAGTTTTAGGCTACTGTCATTCATATTCACTCAGGTCAATGTAACATCGATAGGTTTAGGTTACTCTCCTTCATATTCATCCAGGTCAATGTGACATCGATAAGTTTAGGCTACTACACGTGATACTCACATGTTCCCTATACCCATCATGAGGTTGCTACAAACCAAGCCTACGAATTAAAGTTTAAAACGTAGATGCACACAGGTCGAGAGACAAATTGGTGTAATTAAAGTGACACGTTCAATACCGCCTTGCCCTGCATCTATCTGATCCGGGGTGGAATCATTAGTCCAAAAACCAGAATTTCCATCGGACAAATTCAGGTAGGTCCTTCCTCGTTTCGTTGTGTTTGCTTCCGTTTTAAGAAACATTTTGAAACAGAATTGGTGGGATGAATACACCCCAGATCACCTGCACACACACAGTTCACTTTCACAGCAGCCCACATACAGCGTCATCACTTTGCTCGTTGCATAACTCCTCCTCTTACCTTTTCCTTCTTCGCTTTCGTTGACTTCAGTGCACAACACATCAGTTGTCCGTGACCAGGCGAGAAAAATAATTCCAAGCCAAACCTTCGTATCATAACCGCTAACCACGGCCGCCATTGTAACTAATAATTTGTTCTTAACTGGCTTACCTTGTAACGGCGTTCGTCTGTTGAAGGAGAAGCGGACCAAAATGCAGCGTGGTGGTAACTCATGTTCTTTAATGAAAAATGACTCAACATGAAATAACTTGAAAATACAAAACAACAAACGGACCGTGAAAACCTATACAGCCTATCTGGTGAACACAAACACAGGGACAGGAACAATCACCCACGAAATACTCAAAGAATATGGCAGCCTAAATATGGTTCCCAATCAGAGACAACGATAATCACCTGACTCTGATTGAGAACCGCCTCAGGCAGCCATAGACTATGCTAGACACCCCACAAAACCCCAAGACAAAAACACACCACAATAACCCATGTCACACCCTGGCCTGACCCAATAAATGAAGACAAACATAATATACTTCGACCAGGTCGTGACATACCTGGATAAATAAATGGAAAAATAAAGGTTGTAGGACATCTTCCGGAAGTTGTCATGATTACTGTGTATGTCTATGGAAGGGGGTGAAAACCATGAGTCTCCTAGGTTTTGTATTGAAGTAAATGTACCGAGAGGAGGACGGAAGCTAGCTGTCCTCCGGCTACACCATGGTGCTACCTTACAGAGTGATGTTGAGGCTACTGTAGACCTTCATTACAAAGTGTTTTAATCAATTAGGTGACATGAACATAGTTTGTATATATATATATATATATATATATATATTTAATTTTATTTTTACCCCTTTTTCTCCCCAATTTCGTGGTATCCAATTGTTTAGTAGCTACTATCTTGTCTCATCGCTACAACTCCCGTACAGGCTCGGGAGAGACGAAGGTTGAAAGTCATGCGTCCTCCAATACACAACTCAACCAAGTCGCACTGCTTCTTAACACAGCTGTCAGGATTTGGCCAGGGTTGTTCCAGTTGTTTGTCAGTAGATGTCCCCATTGTGCTTTTTGTCCCTGTGTTTTTCCCTTGACCCCCATTATTGTTTGCACCTGTGTCTCGTTTCCCCTGATTGTATTTAAACCCTTTGTTTCCCTCAGTTCTGTGCTCTGTGTTTGTATGTTAGCACCCTGCCCTAGTGTTCTGTGTGCTCTTGTCGATTCCGGGTAACGTTCTTGTGGTATTCTGTTTTTTGTTTTTGTTTAGTTTTGGTGAGTTTCTTTTTAGGTCTTTTTGTGTTTTTTCCTTCCACCTTTTGGATTTGCCATTTTTTATTTTAGGATTTTTCTTTATTAAATACACCGTCTTAAGTACTGCTGTGTTTGCCTCATCTTCTGGGTTCTGCTGTCTATTCGTGGCTCAGTTGGTTAAGTGACTGTTTCTCACTCCGGAGACCCAGGTTCAAAACCGGGTCCTGACAGAAACACAGAGCCAAAAATGAACCCAGAGGCAGCCAGTTCCCAGGACCTTTTTGCCACGCTGTCCCACCACCAGGAGACTGTCCAACGCCACGAAGCCGCCCTGGTTCAGCAAGAGGCCTTAATGGCTAGACATTCTCATCTTCTGTCGGAGATGCTGACTTCCATTAAGCAAATATCTGATCGACTTACCCCGGCAACAGTTCCCGTCCCAGTACCTCAAGTTCACGTACCCATGGCAGTTAACCCCCTGGCTGAACCTCGTCTTCCACCTCCCCAACGGTTCTCAGGTGATCCAAGTGCTTGTAAAGGGTTTCTCACTCAATGTTCTCTCTCCTTTGAGCTGCAACCCTCGTCGTTTCCCACCGACCGGTCTAAGATCGCATATCATCACCCTGCTGTCGGAAAAAGCCCTGGCCTGGGCTACTGCTGTGTGGGATGCCCATAGTTCCTGCTGTGCCAGCTACTCTGCCTTTGCTGAGGAATTCAAACGAGTGTTTCAAGGCCCAAGCAGTGGTTCTGACTCAGCCAAACAGCTCCTGACTCTCCATCAAGGTTGGCGCAGCGTGACGGACTATGCCATCCAGTTCCGCACGGTGGCAGCAGCGAGTGGCTGGAACAACGAGGCGCTCACGGTGTGCTTTCTGAAAGGCCTTTCCGACACTATCCAAGATGAACTGGCCACTCGGGAACCACCGGACAATCTCGAGTCCCTGATCAAGTTGGCCTCACGCATTGACCAGCGTCTGAGAGAGAGAGAACTCAACCGTAGACCTCTAGCCCCTATCAGTCCCAGCTCCGAGTCCCCACCTTTATCATCACTGGCTCCACCGGAACCCATGCAGATTGGACGCATCTCCCAGGCTGAGAGAGACCGCCGGATGAGGGAGCGACGCTGTCTATATTGCGGCAAACCGGGCCATTTCCGTTCCACGTGTCCCGGGCTCCAGGGAAACGCTCTGTCCCGTACAGACCGGGGGGAACTGTAACGGGAAACATAACCTCCTCCCATCCGTCCAACTCCCGTCTGCTCATTCCAGTCACCCTCTCCTGGGACAACCACAAGCTTCACCTTCAAGCCTTGGTAGACTCTGGAGCCGCAGGTAACTTCATGGATGGTGTCTGGGCGAAGGAGAATGGCGTTCCCTCTGAACCTCTAAGTGACCCCATGAGGGTTACTACATTGGATGGAAGCCCTTTGGGATCTGGACTTGTCACTCATGTCACTACCTCCTTGAGACTTTCAGTTTCACAACACCAGGAATTGATGAACTTTCATTTGATCTCCTGTTCCGAGTTCCCTCTCGTCCTTGGATACCCCTGGCTTCACAGCCATAACCCTCACATCGACTGGTCTGTGGGCACTATCAAGCAGTGGGGTCCTACGTGCCAAGCTACTTGTATTTTCCAGAATTCCCGAGTTCTACTCCCGAGTCTTTAGAATCCATCGACCTGACCCGAGTTCCCGAGTGTTACCATGACCTCAAACTGGTGTTTAGCAAACAGAGGGCCACCATGCTACCACCCCATAGATCTTACGATTGCCCCATCGACCTGTTTCCGGGCACTTGCCCCCCAGGGGTCGGATCTTTTCCCTATCTCCACCCGAACGAGCTGCTATGGATACCTACATCAAGGACTCTCTGGAAGCAGGCCTCATGCGTCCATCCACCTCCCGGCGGGAGCAGGGTTTTTCTTTGTGGCCAAGAAAGACGGTGGGTTACGTCCTTGCATCGACTACCGGGGACTCAATGACATAACCGTCCGTAACCGTTACCCGCTACCCCTTATGGCCACAGCCTTCGAGCTGCTCCAGGAAGCAGTTGTTTTCACTAAGCTTGACCTGCGGAACGCATACCATCTTGTGCGGATCAGACCTGGTGACGAGTGGAAGACCGCTTTCAACACGCCTACTGGTCACTATGAATACTTGGTGATGCCCTTCGGCCTGACCAACGCCCCAGCGGTGTTCCAAGCGCTCATAAACGATGTGCTTAGGGATATGCTTAACATATTTGTGTTCGTTTACTTGGATGACATAATCATCTTTTCGAGCTCCCTTCAAGAACACACTAAGCATGTCAGACAAGTACTCAAACGCCTCCTGGACAGCCATCTGTACGTTAAGCCGGAAAAATGTGAATTCCATTCATCCCGAGTACAATTCCTGGGATTTGTAGTGGAACCCGGTCGAATCCAAATGGACCCTAGGAAGGTAGGGGCGGAAGCGGATTGGCCCACCCCCAAATCCGTTAAGGATGTTCAGCGTTTCCTGGGCTTCACAAACTTTTACCGCAAGTTCATCAAGAACTTCAGTTTGGTGGCAGCTCCTCTCTCAGCTTTAACCAAAGGTGGCAATGCAAGGTTTTTTGGGGAAGAGAAGCTGAGACGGCCTTCCAAGGACTCAAGCAGCGCATCCTCTCTGCTCCCATCCTGATACTACCGACTACGGATGAACCATTTGTGGTGGAGGTAGACGCATCAGAGGTTGGTGTTGGAGCTGTCCTGTCTCAGAGGGGTGAAGACAAGAAGCTTCATCCGTGCGCTTTCTTCTCACACCGGCTTACCCCGACTGAGAGGAACTACGATGTGGGGGATCGTGAACTCCTAGCGGTTAAGATGGCTTGAAGGAATGGAGACACTGGCTCGAGGGGGCTTCTCACCCGTTTCAAGTGCTTACGGACCACAAAAATCTGGATTATATCCAGCAGGCGAAGCGATTGAACTCTAGACAAGCTAGATGGTCTCTTTTCTTCAATCGATTCCAGTTTATCCTCACCTATCGACCCGGGTCGAAGAATCTCAAACCGGATGCCCTGTCCCGAGTCTACGCTCCTGCCATTCGAGATGACACGGACATGCCTGTCCTTCCTGCTGCTAAGATTGTGGCTCCGATCTCGTGGCAAGTTGAGGATACCGTGAGACGTGCTCAAGCTAGCGAACCGGACCCTACAGGAGGCCCTGCCAATCGGTTGTTTGTCCCCAAGGCAGTGAGGACTCAGGTCCTTCTGTGGGGGCACTCCTCTCGCCTCACCTGTCATCCGGGCGTAGGTCGCACCTTGGAGTTCATCCAGCGTAAGTTCTGGTGGCCTACCATAAGAGAAGACGTTGCCACTTTCGTCAATGCCTGCCCCGTGTGCTGCCAGGGCAAATCTTCTCACCTCCGCCCTCAAGGACTCCTTCACCCTTTACCTGTTCCCCACAGACCCTGGTCCCATATCTCATTGGACTTTATTACTGGACTTCCTCCATCCCATGGCAATACTACTATCCTAGTCATAATCGACAGGTTTTCAAAGGCGGCCAGGTTCGTGCCTCTGACTAAGTTACCTTCTGCCAAGGAAACGGCTGAGTTGGTAATTAATCATGTGTTCCGAGTCTTCGGCATTCCTCAAGATGTGGTTTCTGACAGAGGTCCCCAGTTCGCCTCAAGGTTTTGGAAGGCCTTCTGCCAACTCATGGGGGCTTCTGCCAGTCTATCTTCAGGGTACCATCCGGAGTCCAACGGCCAAACAGAGAGGATGAATCAAGAGCTGGAAACCACCCTCCGATGTATGACTCGTGACAACCCGTCCACATGGTCATCCTTTATTGTTTGGGCCGAATACGCGCACAACACCTTGCGCTCCTCCTCCACTGGTATGTCCCCGCACGAGTGTCAGTTTGGCTATGCTCCTCCATTGTTCCCGGACCAGGAGGCAGAAGTCAGAGTGCCTTCAGCCTTGAGATTCGTCAGACGCTGTCGGCTTATGTGGAGGAAGACCCGTCTTAATCTGATGCGTTCCTCACAGAGGTATCAACAACAAGCCAACAGACGTCGCCGTCCCGGGCCTACCCTGCGCCCCGGCCAGAGAGTCTGGCTCTCCACAAGAGACTTACCTCTACGGGTGGAGTCTCGCAAGCTGTCCCAAAAATACATCGGTCCCTTCAAGGTTGCCAGGAGAGTTAACCCAGTTTCTTATCGCCTACACTTACCCAGATCCCTTAAGATTAATCCCACATTTCATGTGTCTTTGTTAAAACCTGTTGTTTTTTCTCCCCTTGTCCCGGCAGACAGACCTCCCCTCCGCCTCGTGTCATTGGAGGCCAGCCGGCTTATACCGTCCACCGGATACTGGATTCCCGCCGGGTGCAGCGGTCCTGGCAGTATCTGGTGGACTGGGAAGGCTACGGTCCTGAGGAGCGCTCCTGGGTTCCTGCCAAAGACATCCTGGACCCTGACCTCATTCGTCAGTTCAGGGTCCTCCACCCTGAGAGAGCTGGTAGGAACGTCAGGAGCCGTTCCTAGGGGGGGGGATTCTGTCAGGATTTGGCCAGGGTTGTTCCAGTTGTTTGTCAGTAGATGTCCCCATTGTGCTTTTTGTCCCTATGTTTTTCCCTTGACCCCCATTATTGTTTGCACCTGTGTCTCGTTTCCCCTGATTGTATTTAAACCCTTTGTTTCCCTCAGTTCTGTGCTCTGTGTTTGTATGTTAGCACCCTGCCCTAGTGTTCTGTGTGCTCTTGTCGATTCCGGGTAACGTTCTTGTGGTATTCTGTTTTTTGTTTTTGTTTAGTTTTGGTGAGTTTCTTTTTAGGTCTTTTTGTGTTTTTTCCTTCCACCTTTTGGATTTGCCATTTTTTATTTTAGGATTTTTTCTTTATTAAATACACCGTCTTAAGTACTGCTGTGTCTGCCTCATCTTCTGGGTTCTGCTGTCTATTCGTGGCTCAGTTGGTTAAGTGACTGTTTCTCACTCCGGAGACCCAGGTTCGAAACCGGGCCCTGACAACAGCGGCATCCAACCCGGAAGCCAGCCGCACCAATGTGTCGGAGGAAACACTGTGCACCTGGCTACCTTGGTTAGCGCGCACTGCGCCCGGCCAGCCACAGGAGTCGCTGGTGTGCGATGCGACAAGGATATCCCTACCGGCCAAACCCTCCCTAACCCGGACGATGCTAGGCCGATTGTGCATCACCCCACGGACCTCCCGGTCGCGGCCGGGTTACGACAGAGCCTGGGCGCGAACCCAGAGTCTCTAGTGGCACAGCTGGCGCTGCAGTACAGTGCCCTTAACCACTGCGCCGCCCTTATTTTGTATATGTTTTTACATAAGAATGATAAATGTTTGGGTAATTTTCTTTAATACTTTTCTGAAATTCACTCAGTATGATAGTTATCTTCCTCCTCTATAGAGCCTCCGCTCATAGAGAACTGTATTGGTGTGTATTCGCCAAAAAGCTCTTATGTAATTATTTTTCTATTCGAATCCAGGTTTCTCTAGAGTCAAAATAACAAGGTATCTATGTCACCAGAGGTAATACAGAGTACGGTAATACAGAATACAGTAATACAGAATACAGAAAGACAGAATACAGTAAGACAGAAAACAGTAATACAGAATACAGAAAGACAGAATACAGTAAGACAGAATACAGTAAGACAGAATACAGTAAGACAGAAAGCAGCTTGCCTTTAAATGTACACATGGTGCTGTATTGGGGTGTCGTCTCTCCTGAGAAATAGTAAAACAATTAAATTTTTACCAGAATTCCAATAATATACACCAATATTCTACATGTGCAACTTGTTATGTGATTTGGGTTGCCATGACATTTTGTTTGAAGTGACTTTGAGGACGCCCAAGTCCTCCCATTGTTTCACTAGCAGTGATGCTAATGTTGGCTGTGGGGTATGTAAATAAAGAGAACTAAGCCATGTTTTTGGTCATTGTCTCTCATGATCAATGGATGAAACACTTTTTTGTCAATACAATTAAATATATACCAAACGTTGGTGTACCGCCCCTTTAAATGGCATACATATGTTGAAATTAATATTTACTACAATATTCTGAAAACAAATCTAAACTACAGCCAAATGACGGTAAATCTGCTTTTTTAGTACTAATGTGGATTGTACAAAAAAAAGTGCATATTATTTAAGGGAACCAATTCTATTTTATTTTTGACAGAATATGGACATTTCCTGTAATTTTGCTAAGATAACGTTATTTACATGTCAAATGTCGTTTTGATAATAATGAAGTTGCTATGGTTGTTGTTTTTTTTCCAGTAATGTCTTCCTGTGGTTAAACCTATAGGACATGATGTCACAATCACAAGTCTGAATTTGTTTTTTTCCAGTAATGTCTTCCTGGGGTTAAACCTATAGAACATGATGTCACAATCACAAGTCTGAATTTGTTTTTTTCCCAGTAATGTCTTCCTGGGGTTAAACCTATAGGATATGATGTCACAATCACAAGTCTGAATTTGTTTTTTTCCAATAATGTCTTCCTGGGGTTAAACCTATAGGATATGATGTCACAATCACAAGTCTGAATTTGTTTTTTTCCAATAATGTCTTCCTGGGGTTAAACCTATAGGACATGATGTCACAATCACAAGTCTGAATTTGTTTTTTTTCCAGTAATGTCTTCCTGGGGTTAAACCTATAGGATATGATGTCACAATCACAAGTCTGAATTTGTTTTTTTCCAATAATGTCTTCCTGGGGTTAAACCTATAGGACATGATGTCACAATCACAAGTCTGAATTTGTTTTTTTCCAATGTCTTCCTGGGGTTAAACCTATAGGATATGATGTCACAATCACAAGTCTGAATTTGTTTTTTTCCAATAATGTCTTCCTGGGGTTAAACCTATAGAACATGATGTCACAATCACAAGTCTGAATTTGTTTTTTTCCAATAATGTCTTCCTGGGGTTAAACCTATAGAACATGATGTCACAATCACAAGTCTGAATTTAAATACCCAACAACTTAATTGAACAAACAATCTATCTACAATGTTAAAGCTGATCAACCCCCCCTCTTATAATTTAAAACAATAACCAACAACTTCCTAATCAAATCAAACATCGAATTAACATGTATTTAAAGTGTAGTTCCAACAATCAAGTTTTTTCACAAGACACTTAATACAAAAGTAAAACGAGGTGAAGGAAAAACGACTTCCCTTTTTAGAGTAAATTAAATTAAGCTTTATTGAACCAAGGATAATTAGCTTGCCAAAAAACAGGAAGTGAAATAGCCCAATGATCTTCTCCTTCCCTGCTTCCAAAATGGACCCTTTTCCCTATACAGGGCACTATTTTGGACCAGGACAATGTGCCACTTGGGTCAGACCAGGTTCTAATTAAATCCGAACCCAGTTTGTGAGATTCCAGTTCAGCACAAAGCTCCGTGTGTTGTCAACATAGAGAACACTCGTAAAACCCAGAGCTCGCTGTCCAAGTGAGTCTCGGGGGACTAACAAAACCCTGCACCCAAAGTGAATCTCGACGCACACACACACGCACACGCACACGCACACCGTCGCAGCCTTCCTCTCCCGCCGGCGGTGAGCACCAGCAGAATGATGCATGTGTCAGACACCTCAAAAGACAGGCACCCCCCACCCCCACACTCTGGCACTGCATTCTAACGGGGACACTTCCAGAACCCAACAGCAGTTCCACGTTCCAGAACCCATAAACTATAAACTGGGTCGACAGAGACGGAACAGTGAACGTCGGGATCGTTTAGTGTCTGAGTCCTGAAACCATTGGTTTGCCAAGTTGGATTGCGAGGCAAAGAACCGTTCGTCATTAGGAGCCTTTGCCAACGACCAACGACCAACTGCAAGGACGTATGCAAATGTGTGCAAATGAGAATGATCGCTACTGGGATGGTGTTTAAGGCCCTGATTGGTGCTGATGACACCAGTCTGTGGTACGGTGTGGGGTGGTACAGACCTCCAGAGTAGACAGACACCCACTGCTAAGGTTTTAAACCCTGTTTCTAACACTTTTATCCTGATCTTGTCCACAATCCGATTCTCCTCAAATTAATTTTTTTTTTGATATTGTGTAGACGATTTAAAAAACACACAAAAAAAAACACATTGCGATCTGATTGTGTTCTGATCTATCTGACAAACCTCCGAACCTGTCACGCCCTGGACATGGTTTACTTTGTATGTTTCTATGTTTTGGTTGGTCAGGGTGTGATCTGAGTGGGCATTCTATGTTGGATGTCTAGTTTGTCTATTTCTGTGTCTGGCCTGATATGGTTCCCAATAAGGGGCAGGTGTTAGACATTGTCTCTGATTGGGAACCATATTTAGGTAGCCTGGGTTTCACTGTGTGTTTGTGGGTGATTGTTCCTGTCTCTGTGTTTTTGCACCAGATAGGGCTGTTTTCGGTTTTCGTACGTTTGTTAGTCTATCGTGTATAGTTTCCGTATTTAATAAAATGAATCAAAACTACGCTGCATTTTGGTCCGCTCCTCCTTCCCACAACGAAAGCCGTGACAGAACCACATTGTGTCTGGATATTTTACAAGTGGGAACGGATCTGAACAGTGAAAAAACCATTTTAAATCATCAGTATCCCTCTAAAAAAAATAATTGGACAGGAGACACCGTTGCCTTATGGCATCAATACGTGTCTGAAAAAAATGAATAAATAAATATTATTTTGAAAAGAATATTCCGGTCAAGAGGGACCAGGATATTTGGTCACCATGGAGACACAGTGGAAAGAGACGAGACACATTTTTAACACCATGTGTAGAAACAACGGTTTCAACGTTGGTTGCGATCAGATCGTGGATTAAGTTCAGGACGAAGGACGCATGTGAGCACCAGGTTTAAACGAGGATTCTGTCTGCGAGGCCTTTTAATGCCGGCTTCACGCCCCCTTGGTATGGCGTACATTTTAGGACACCCTCAGCCTGAAAGCCTCACCCGTCCTTGAGTCCATCGTCACTGCTCTCCCCACTCAGTCTTTTCTCTGTCGTTCACTATGTCCGATATATGACTCCGCGTTTCTACACAGCAAATCATAGTCCACCAACATGGTTGGTCGTTTCCTCCAGGTCGTTCGCTCACGAGGCGTTGATGATTGAGTCACGGTACTGGGGTGAGTTTTTGGGAGGCTGAAGAAAAGTTTCCTAAAATGTTCACCGTACTCCAGGCTGAGCGAGCTGAGATCTATTAGGGTGTTTAGGTGACTAGACCCTGAGTTCATATCCAAGTGGGAAGGTGGTATTTACCACATACGACTGGGGAAAATCCACTCGAATGCCCCCCGAACTGGTCATTTACTAGTGGGAACTTGAGCCCTGACTTTGCCCACATGGTGACCTCTGACCTACTAAGGAAATGACCTCCGTTAACCGAATTTTTGGCACATAAATGCAACAACAAAAACAATATTTGAAAAAAAGCAAAGTATTAATGTGATTTGCGAGCAGTTTGCGGTTGGACGCAGCTTGTTTACCATTAGCCAATCAGCATTCAGCGTTTCTCACCTAAATGTATTAAAGCACGTGAATGCAGCCCAGCTGTATTCACTACTTCACATCAGGAAATGACCCGTGTTTTTTCCATCAACACAGCATATACGCCAACGAGATTCAGAAATGTCACCGTCATGGTGTTCATTTTAGGAAAACCGTCAGCTTCAAACATCAGCCGTCCTCGAGTCAACCGTCAAACCCTTGTTTGAGTCTGATGGTGTCCAACAATGTGCACCGTACTCCGATGCATGACGAGCTCTGTTGGCGTGTTTAACGGCAAACTGGTAACTAGATTGTGACATGTTGGCAGCGCGCTGACTGGGGGGGGGGCACGTTCAGAAAGGACGTAGCAGACAGATGGGACCGTGGACCCTGAGAGTGTGTGTGTGTGTGTGTGTGTGTGTGTGTGTGTGTGTGTGTGTGTGTGTGTGTGTGTGTGTGTGTGTGTGTGTGTGTGTGTGTGTGTGTGTGTGTGTGTCACACCCACAATCCCTCAGAGTTAAATGGTTACATTTCAGCCTAATGCAGATACTGTCATTATATCAAACAGGAGATTATTTTCCAGAGTAAAATTATAAATGTTGGTAATAAGCTGCCGGATATATTGAAAATAGCATTACTATTCAGCCGTTTAAATTATTTAACAACCCCCCCTCAATCCCCCCACCACCCCCCTCCATCACCCTTCCTACCCCTCCCCAGCCCCCCCGTCTCCCTCCCCCACCCCCACCCCTCTCCCTCCCCCACCCCCTCCTCCCCCACCCCTCTCCCCCTCCTCCCCCTCCTCCTCCATCACCCCCTCCCCCTCCCCCCACCCCCCTCCCCCATCACCCTCCCTCCCCCACCACCCGCCCCCTCCCCAGCCCCCCCGTCTCCCTCCCCCCTCTCCCCCCTCCTCCCCCACCCCTCTCCCTCCCCCTGGCTAGTAACTAAGCACGTGTCACATCTAGACGAGTCACCGTGGAGGACGCCTGCTCTCAGAAACGGCTCCCTACTCTTTAGATAGGACACTCCTATTGACCAGGGACAATTGGGGCACTATATAGGGAACAGGGTTACAATTGGGAAGCACACGTTGTGATGCTGGAGGGACATAGTGATGATGGAGGGACATAGTGATGATGGAGGGACATAGTGATGATGGAGGGACATAGTGATGATGGAGGGACATAGTGATGATGATGGAGGGACATAGTGATGCTGATGGAGGGACATAGTGATGATGATGGAGGGACATAGTGATGATGATGGAGGGACATAGTGATGATGATGGAGGGACATAGTGATGATGATGGAGGGACATAGTGATGATGATGGAGGGACATAGTGATGATGGAGGGACATAGTGATGATGATGGAGGGACATAGTGATGATGATGGAGGGACATAGTGATGATGATGGAGGGACATAGTGATGATGGAGGGACATAGTGATGATGATGGAGGGACATAGTGATGATGATGGAGGGACATAGTGATGATGATGGAGGGACATAGTGATGATGATGGAGGGACATAGTGATGATGGAGGGACATAGTGATGATGGAGGGACATAGTGATGATGGAGGGACATAGTGATGATGATGGAGGGACATAGTGATGATGATGGAGGGACATAGTGATGATGGAGGGACATAGTGATGATGATGGAGGGACATAGTGATGATGATGGAGGGACATAGTGATGATGATGGAGGGACATAGTGATGATGGAGGGACATAGTGATGATGGAGGGACATAGTGATGATGGAGGGACATAGTGATGATGGAGGGACATAGTGATGATGGAGGGACATAGTGATGATGGAGGGACATAGTGATGATGATGGAAGGACATAGTGATGATGATGGAGGGACATAGTGATGATGGAGGGACATAGTGACGATGGAGGGACATAGTGATGATGGAGGGACATAGTGATGATGATGGAGGGACATAGTGATGATGATGGAGGGACATAGTGATGATGATGGAGGGACATAGTGATGATGATGGAGGGACATAGTGATGATGATGGAGGGACATAGTGATGATGGAGGGACATAGTGATGATGATGGAGGGACATAGTGATGATGATGGAGGGACATAGTGATGATGATGGAGGGACATAGTGATGATGGAGGGACATAGTGATGATGATGGAGGGACATAGTGATGATGATGGAGGGACATAGTGATGATGATGGAGGGACATAGTGATGATGGAGGGACATAGTGATGATGGAGGGACATAGTGATGACGGAGGGACATAGTGATGATGGAGGGACATAGTGATGATGATGGAGGGACATAGTGATGATGGAGGGACATAGTGATGATGGAGGGACATAGTGATGATGATGGAGGGACATAGTGATGATGGAGGGACATAGTGATGATGGAGGGACATAGTGATGATGGAGGGACATAGTGATGATGGAGGGACATAGTGATGATGGAGGGACATAGTGATGATGATGGAAGGACATAGTGATGATGATGGAGGGACATAGTGATGATGGAGGGACATAGTGACGATGGAGGGACATAGTGATGATGGAGGGACATAGTGATGATGGAGGGACATAGTGATGATGATGGAGGGACATAGTGATGATGATGGAGGGACATAGTGATGATGGAGGGACATAGTGATGATGGAGGGACATAGTGATGCTGGAGGGACATAGTGATGATGGAGGGACATAGTGATGATGGAGGGAAAGTGATGCTGGAGAGACATCGTGATGCTGGAGAGACATAGTGATGATGGAGGGACATCGTGATGCTGGAGACATATTGCAGCTGGAGATATAGTGATGCTGTAAAGATAGTGATGCTGGAGAGACATCGTGATGCTGGAGAGACATAGTGATGATGGAGAGACATAGTGATGCTGGAGACATATTGCGGCTGGAGATATAGTGATGCTGTAAAGATAGTGATGCTAGAGACAATGTGATGCTGGAGACATAGTGATGCTGGAGAGACATAGTGATGCTGGAGACATATTGCTGCTGGAGATATAGTGATGCTGTAAACATAGTGGTGATAGAGATAGTGATGCTGGAGACAATGTGATGCTGGAGACATAGTGATGCTGGAGAGACATAGTGATGCTGGAGACATATTGCTGCTGGAGACGTAGTGATGCTGTAAACATAGTGATGATAGAGATAGTGATGCTGGAGACAATGTGATGCTGGAGACATAGTGATGCTAGAGACATAGTGATGCTGGAGACGTAGTGATGCTGGAGACATAGTGATGCTGTAAACATCTATGAGTGATCTACTGTAAGATCGTGTACAGATGTGTGAGCGAGGTAGATAATGAAGGCGTCACCACACAGCAGTGTGATGTAATTACATTGCCTAGAGTGTAATAATAATGTAGACAGGAATGAACACGTCAAACTGTCATCTCACAGCTGAGAAGTATTTAAGAAACAGAAGGCTCGTGTTTAGCTGTAATGTACTGTACTGCTATGTACTGTACTGCTCTGTACTGTATTCACAGCTGAGAAGTATTTAAGAAACAATAGGCGAGCTCGAGTTTAGCTGTAATGTACTGTACTGTACTGTACTGCTCTGTACTGTACTCTCCCTACTGCTCTGTACTGTACTGCTCTGTACTGTCCTGCTCTGTTCTGTACTGCTATGTACTGTACTCTCCCTACTGTTCTGAACTGTTCTGTACCCTACTGTACTGCTCTGTACCCTACTGTACTGCTCTGTACCCTACTGTACTGCTCTGTACTATACTGCTCTGTACTGTACTCTCCCTACTGTTCTGAACTGTTCTGAACCCTACTGTACTGCTCTGTATCCTACTGTACTGCTCTGTACTGTACTGCTCTGTACTGTCCTGCTCTGTACTGTACTGCTCTGTACTGTACTGCTTTGTACTGTCCTGCTCTGTACTGTCCTGCTCTGTACTGTCCTGCTCTGTACTGTCCTGCTCTGTACTGTACTGCTCTGTACTGTACTGCTCTGTACTGTACTGCTCTGTACTATACTGCTCTGTACTGTACTCTCCCTACTGTTCTGAACTGTTCTGTACCCTAATGTACTGCTCTCTACCCTACTGTACTGCTCTGTACCCTACTGTACTGCTCTGTACCCTACTGTAATGCTCTGTACCCTACTGTACTGTACCCTACTGTACTGCTCTGTACCCTACTGTACTGCTCTGTACCCTACTGTTCTTTACCCTACTGTACTGCTCTGTACCCTACTGTACTGCTCTGTACCCTACTGTACTGTACTGTACCCTACCCTACTGTACTGTACCCTACTGTACTACTCTGTACCCTACTGTACTGTACTGTACCCTACTGTACTGTACCCTACTGTACTGCTCTGTACTGTACTGTACTGCTCTGTACCCTACTGTACTGCTCTGTACCCTACTGTACTGCTCTGTACCCTACTGTACTGCTCTGTACTGTCCTGCTCTGTACTGTACTGCTCTGTACTGTCATGCTCTGTACTGTACTCTCCCTAATGTACTGTACTGCTCTGTACCCTACTGTACTGCTCTGTACACTACTGTACTGCTCTGTACCCTACTGTACTGCTCTGTACTGTCCTGCTCTGTACTGTACTGCTCTGTACTTTCCTGCTCTGTACTGTACTCTCCCTAATGTACTGTACTGCTCTGTACCCTACTGTACTGCTCTGTACTGTCCTGCTCTGTACTGTACTGCTCTGTACTTTCCTGCTCTGTACTGTACTCTCCCTAATGTACTTTCCTGCTCTGTACTGTACTGCACTGCACTGTACTGTCCTGCACTGTACTGTACTGCTCTGTACTGTATTCTCCATACTGTTCGCACTGTTCTGTACCATACTGCTCTGTACTGTACCCTACTGTTCTGTACCCTACTATACTGTACTGTACTGTACAGTACTGCTCTGTACTCTACTGTACCCTACTGTCATGTACCCTACAGCTCTGCACTGTACCCTACTGCTCTGCACTGTAGCCTACTGTTCTGTACCATACTGCTCTGTACTGTACCCTACTGTTCTGTACCATACTGCTCTGCACTGTACCATACTGCACTGTACTCTACTGTACCCTACTGTCATGTACCCTACAGCTCTGCACTGTACCCTACTGCTCTGCACTGTACCCTACTGCTCTGTACTGTACCCTACTGCTCTGTACTGTACCCTACCCTACTGTACTGTACTGTACCCTACTGTACTATACTGTACCCTACTGTACTATACTGTACCCTACTGTACTATACTGTACCCTACTGTACTATACTGTACCCTACAGTACTGTACTGTTCTGTTCTGTACTGTACCGTACTGTACTGTACTGTACTGTACCCTACTGTACTGTACTGTTCTGTTCTGCACTGTACCCTACTGTACTGTACTGTACCCTAATGTACTGTTCTTTACTGTACTGTACCCTAATGTACTGTTCTTTACTGTACTGTACCCTAATGTAATGTTCTGTGCTGCACCCTGTGCTGCACTGTTCTGAACTGTACCCTAATGTACTGTACCCTACTGTTCTGTACTGTACTGTGCTCTACTGTACTGTACCCTACTGTACTGTACCCTACTGTACTGTTCTGTTCTGTACCCTACTGTACTGTACTGTACCCTACTGTACTGTAAACTACCGTACTGCACTGTACCCTACTGTACTGTACCCTACTGCTCTGTACCCTACTGTACTGCTCTGTACCCTACTGTACTGCTCTGTAACCTACTGTACTGTACCCTACAGTACTGCTCTGTACCCCACTGTACTGCTCTGTACCCTACTGTACTGTACCCTACTATACTGCTCTGTACCCTACTGTACTGTACACTACTGTACTGTACTGCACTGTACCCTACTGTACTGTACCCTACTGTACTGTACTGTACTGTACTGTACTCTACTGTACTGTACTCTACTGTACTGTACTCTACTGTACTGTACTCTACTGTACTGTACTGTACTGTACCCTACCCTACTGTACTGTACTGTACCCTACTGTACTGAACCCTACTGTACTGTACCCTACCCTACTGTACTGTACTGTACCCTACTGTACTGTACTGTACTGTACCCTACTGTTCTGTACTGTACCCGACTGTACTGTACTGTACCCTACTGTACTGTACCCTACCCTACTGTACTGTACCCTACTGTACCCTACTGTACTGTACTGTACCCTACTGTACTCTACTGTACCCTACTGTACTGTACTGTACCCTACTGTTCTGTACTGTACTGTACTGTACCCTACTGTACCCTTCTGTACTGTACTGTACCCTACTGTACTCTACTGTACCCTACTGTACTGTACTGTACCCTAATGTTCTGTTCTGTACTGTACTGTACTGTACCCTACTGTACTGTACTGTACTGTACCCTACTGTACTGTACCCTACTGTACTGTACTATACTGTAATGTACTGTAATGTACTATACTATACTATACTGTACTCTACTGTACTCTACTGTAATGTACTGTAATGTACTATACTATACTATACTGTACTCTACTGTAATGTACTGTAATGTACAGTACTATACTGTATTCTACTCTACTCTACTGTAATGTAATGTAATATACTCTACTGTAATGTACTATACTCTACTGTAATGTACTATACTCTACTGTAATGTACTACACTCTACTGTATTGTAATGTACTATACTCTACTCTATTGTAATGACTCTACTCTACTCTACTGTAATTTACATTACTCTACTGTAATGTACTATACTCTACTGTAATGTACTCTACTCTACTGTAATGTACTATACTATTCTGTAATGCAATGTACTACACTCTACTGTATTCTAATGTACTATACTCTACTCTATTGTAATGTACTATACTCTACTCTACTCTACTCTACTGTAATGTACTATACTCTACTCTACTCTACTGTAATGTACTATACTCAACTCTACTGTAATGTACTATACTCAACTCTACTGTAATGTACTATACTCTACTCTACTCTACTCTACTGTTTTGTAATGTACTATACTCTACTCTATTGTAATGTACTATACACTACTGTATTGTAATGTACTATACTGTACTCTACTCTACTGTAATGTACTATACTCTACGCTACTGTAACTACTGTAATGTACTATACTCTACTGTAATGTACTCTACTCTACTCTATTGTAATGTACTATACTCTACTGTAATGTAATGTACTATACTCTACTGTATTGCAATGTACTGTACTCTACTATATTGTAGTGTAATGTACTATACTCTACTATACTGTAATGTACTATACTCTACTCTACTGTAATGTACGATACTCTACTCTACTCTATTGTAATGTAATGTACTATACTCTACTCTAATGTAATGTACTATACTGTACTGTAATGTAATGTACTGTACTATACTCTACTCTATTGTAATGTACTATACTCTACTCTACTGTAATGTACTATACTCTACTCTATTGTAATGTACTACACACTACTGTATTGTAATGTACTATACTGTACTATACTCTACTGTAATGTACTATACTCTACTCTACTGTAACTACTGTAATGTACTATACTCTACTGTAATGTACTATACTCTACTGTATTGCAATGTACTGTACTCTACTCTATTGTAATGTAATGTACCATACTCTACTATACTGTAATGTACTATACTCTACTCTACTGTAATGTACAATACTCTACTCTACTCTATTGTAATGTAATGTACTATACTCTACTCTACCGTAATGTAATGTACTATACTGTACTGTAATGTAATGTACTATACTCTACTCTAATGTACGATTCTCTACTCTACTGTAATGTAATGTACTATACTCTACTCTACTCTAATGTACAATACTCTACTCTACTCTATTGTAATGTAATGTACTATACTCTACTGTAATGTACTATACTCTACTCTACTCTGATGTACGATACTCTACTCTACTCTAATGTACGATACTCTACTCTACTGTAATGTACTATATACTCTACTCTACTGTAATGTACTATACTCTACTCTACTGTAATGTACTGTAATGTACTATACTCTACTCTATTGTAATGTCCTGTAATGTACTATACTCTACTCTACTGTAATGTACTGTAATGTACTATACTCTACTCTACTGTAATGTACTGTAATGTACTATACTCTACTCTACTGCAATGTACTGTAATGTACTATACTCTACTCTACTGTAATGTACTGTAATGTACTATACTCTACTCTACTGTAATGTACTGTAATGTACTATACTCTACTCTACTGTAATGTACTATACTCTACTCTATTGTAATGTAATGTACTATACTCTACTGTAATGTACTATACTCTACTGTAATGTACTATACTCTACTCTACTGTAATGTAATATACTCTACTCTATTGTAATGTACGATACTCTACTCTAATGTACTATACTCTACTGTAATGTACTATCCTCTACTCTATTGTAATGTAATGTACTATACTCTACTCTACTCTATTGTAATGTAATGTACGATACTCTACTCTACTGTAATGTACTATACTCTACTCTACTGTAATTTAATGTACTATACTCTACTCTATTGTAATGTAATGTACTATACTCTACTCTATTGTAATGTAATGTACTACACTCTACTCTACTCTAATGTACGATACTCTACTGTAATGTACTATACTCTACTCTACTGTAATTTAATGTACTATACTCTATTGTAATGTAATGTACTGTTCTGTTATTTTTCAATTTTTTCAGTTGAAATCTCTCTCCTCTGCTGTCGGTCAGTTAAAAATACTATATTGTAGTGTAATGTACTATACTCTACTATACTGTAATGTACTATACTCTACTCTACTGTAATGTACGATACTCTACTCTACTCTATTGTAATGTAATGTACTATACTCTACTCTAATGTAATGTACTATACTGTACTGTAATGTAATGTACTGTACTATACTCTACTCTATTGTAATGTACTATACTCTACTCTACTGTAATGTACTATACTCTACTCTATTGTAATGTACTACACACTACTGTATTGTAATGTACTATACTGTACTATACTCTACTGTAATGTACTATACTCTACTCTACTGTAACTACTGTAATGTACTATACTCTACTGTAATGTACTATACTCTACTGTATTGCAATGTACTGTACTCTACTCTATTGTAATGTAATGTACCATACTCTACTATACTGTAATGTACTATACTCTACTCTACTGTAATGTACAATACTCTACTCTACTCTATTGTAATGTAATGTACTATACTCTACTCTACAGTAATGTAATGTACTATACTGTACTGTAATGTAATGTACTATACTCTACTCTAATGTACGATTCTCTACTCTACTGTAATGTAATGTACTATACTCTACTCTACTCTAATGTACAATACTCTACTCTACTCTATTGTAATGTAATGTACTATACTCTACTGTAATGTACTATACTCTACTCTACTCTGATGTACGATACTCTACTCTACTCTAATGTACGATACTCTACTCTACTGTAATGTACTATATACTCTACTCTACTGTAATGTACTATACTCTACTCTACTGTAATGTACTGTAATGTACTATACTCTACTCTATTGTAATGTCCTGTAATGTACTATACTCTACTCTACTGTAATGTACTGTAATGTACTATACTCTACTCTACTGTAATGTACTGTAATGTACTATACTCTACTCTACTGCAATGTACTGTAATGTACTATACTCTACTCTACTGTAATGTACTGTAATGTACTATACTCTACTCTACTGTAATGTACTGTAATGTACTATACTCTACTCTACTGTAATGTACTATACTCTACTCTATTGTAATGTAATGTACTATACTCTACTGTAATGTACTATACTCTACTGTAATGTACTATACTCTACTCTACTGTAATGTAATATACTCTACTCTATTGTAATGTACGATAATCTACTCTAATGTACTATACTCTACTGTAATGTACTATCCTCTACTCTATTGTAATGTAATGTACTATACTCTACTCTACTCTATTGTAATGTAATGTACGATACTCTACTCTACTGTAATGTACTATACTCTACTCTACTGTAATTTAATGTACTATACTCTACTCTATTGTAATGTAATGTACTATACTCTACTCTATTGTAATGTAATGTACTACACTCTACTCTACTCTAATGTACGATACTCTACTGTAATGTACTATACTCTACTCTACTGTAATTTAATGTACTATACTCTATTGTAATGTAATGTACTGTTCTGTTATTTTTCAATTTTTTTCAGTTGAAATCTCTCTCCTCTGCTGTCGGTCAGTTAAAATCCCAT
>NW_027010217.1:0-7500 GCF_036934945.1 Oncorhynchus masou masou
GTAATGAAGTGGTGGGTTAATTGGTAGGGTAACGAGGTGGTGGGTTAGTTGGTAGGGTAATGAGGTGGTGGGTTAGTTGGTAGGATAATGACGTGGTGGGTTAGTTGGTAGGGTAATGAAGTGGTGGGTTAGTTGGTAGGGTAACGAGGTGGTGGGTTAGATGGTAGGGTAATGAAGTGGTGGGTTAGTTGGTAGGATAATGAGGTGGTGGGTTAGTTGGTAGGGTAATGAGGTGGTGGTTAGTTGGTAGGGTAATGGTGGTGGGTTAGTTGGTAGGGTAATGAGGTGGTGGGTTAGTTGGGGAGGATAATGAGGTAGGGTTAGTTGGTAGGGTAATGAGGTGGTGGGTTAGTTGGTAGGGTAACGAGGTGGTGGGTTAGTTGGTAGGGTAATGAGGTGAATTGGGTTAGTTGGTAGGATAATGACGGTGGGTTAGGGTTAGTTGGTAGGGTAATGTGGGGGTTAGTTGGTAGGGTATTGAGGTGGTGGGTTAGTTGGTAGGGTAATGAAGTGGTGGGTTAGTTGGTAGGATAATGAGTGGTGGGTTAGTTGGTAGGATAATGAGGTGGTGGGTTAGTTGGTAGGGTAACGAGGTGGTGGTTAGTTAGGTAGGGTAATGAGGTGGTGGGTTAGTTGGTAGGGTAATGAGGTGGTGGGTTAGTTGCAGGGTAATGGTGGTGGGTTAGTTGGTAGGGTAATGAGGTGGTGGGTTAGTTGGTAGGGTAATGAGGTGGTGGGTTAGTTGTAGGGTAATGAGGTGGTGGGTTAGTTGGTAGGGTAATGAGGTGGTGGGTTAGTTGGTAGGGTAATGAGGTGGTGGGTTAGTTGGTAGGGTAATGAGATTGGTGGGTTAGTTGGTAGGATATTGAGGTGGTGGGTTAGTTGGTAGGGTAATGAGGTGCAGTGGGTTAGTTGGTAGGATAATGAGGTGGTGGGTTAGTTGGTAGGGTAATGAGGTGGTGGGTTAGTTGGTAGGGGTAATGAGGTGGTGGGTTAGTTGGTAGGATAATGAGTGTAGGGTTAGTTGGTAGGGTAATGAGGTGGTGGGTTAGTTGGTAGGGGCAATGAAGTTGGTAGTACGTGGTGGGGTTAGTTGGTAGGTAATGAGGTGGTGGGTTAGTTGGTAGGGGTAATGAGGTGGTGGGTTAGTTGGTAGGATAATGAGTGGTGGGTTGGTTGGTAGGGTAATGAGTGTGGGTTAGTTGGTTAATGAGGGTTGGGTTAGAATAATGAGGTGGTGGGTTAGTTGGTAGGATAATGAGGTGGTGGGTTAGTTGGTAGGATAACGAGTGTAGGGTTAGTTGGCAGGGGATAATGAATGTAGGGTTAGTTGGTAGGGTAATGAGGTGTGGGTTAGTTGGTAGGATTAGTGGTGGGTAGGGTAATGGGTGGTGGGTTAGTTGGTAGGAGTGTAGGGGTTATTGGTAGGATAATGAGTGGGTTAGTTGGTAGGGTAATGAGTGTGGGTTAGTTGGTAGGATAATGAGGTGTAGGGTTAGTTGGTAGGGTAATGAGGATAATGAGTGTAGGGTTAGTTGGTAGGGTAATGAGCTGGTGGGTTAGTTGGTAGGTAGTAATGAGGTGGTGGGTTAGTTGGTAGGGTAATGAGGTGGTGGGTTAGTTGGTAGGGTAATGAGGTGGTGGGTTAGTTGGTAGGATAATGAGTGTGGTTAGGGTTAGTTGGGTAGGATAATGAGTGTAGGGTTAGTTGGTAGGATAATGAGGTGGTGGGTTAGTTGGTAGGATAATGAGCTGGTGGTTAGGGTTAGTTGGGTTAGTTGGTAGGATGAGTGTGGGTTAGTTGGTAGGATAATGAGTGTAGGGTTAGTTGGTAGGATAATGAGGTGGTGGGTTAGTTGGTAGGATAATGAGTGTAGGGTTAGTTGGTAGGATACGAGTGTAGGGTTAGTTGGTAGGGTAATGAGGTGGTGGGGTTATTGGTAGGATAATGAGGTGGTGGGTTAGTTGGTAGGGTAATGAATGTAGGGTTAGTTGGTAGGGTAATGAGTGTAGGTTTTGGTAGTTGGTAGGGTAATGAGGTGGTGTAGGTTTAGTTGGTAGGGTAATGAGGTGGTGGGTTAGTTGGTAGGGTAATGAGGTGGTGGGTTAGTTGGTAGGATAATGAGGTGGTGGGTTAGTTGGTAGGATAATGAGTGTAGGGTTAGTTGGTAAGGTAATGAGGTGGTGGGTTAGTTGGTAGGGTAATGAGTGTAGGGTTAGTTGGTAGGGTAATGAATGTAGGGTTAGTTGGTAGGGTAATGAGTGTAGGTTTAGTTGGTAGGGTAATGAATGTAGGGTTAGTTGGTAGGGTAATGAGTGTAGAGTTAGTTGGTAGGGTAATGAATGTAGGGTTAGTTGGTAGGGTAATGAGGTGGTGGGTTAGTTGGTAGGGTAATGAATGTAGGGTTAGTTGGTAGGGTAATGAGGTGGTGGGTTAGTTGGTAGGATAATGAATGTAGGGTTAGTTGGTAGGGTAATGAATGTAGGGTTAGTTGGTAGGGTAATGAGTGTAGAGTTAGTTGGTAGGGTAATGAATGTAGGGTTAGTTGGTAGGGTAATGAGTGTAGAGTTAGTTGGTAGGGTAATGAATGTAGGGTTAGTTGGTAGGGTAATGAGTGTAGGGTTAGTTGGTAGGGTAATGAGTGTAGAGTTAGTTGGTAGGGTAATGAATGTAGGGTTAGTTGGTAGGGTAATGAATGTAGGGTTAGTTGGTAGGGTAATGAGTGTAGGGTTAGTTGGTAGGATAATGAGGATGTCAAATAGAATGTCAATTAGAATGTCAAGGCCCAAAGAAGTATTCTTAGTGGCAATGTCCACATTAATACCTCATTGTTTAGAGTGTAAGAACACTTAGAATGTCAATTAGAATGTCAATTAGAATGTCAATTAGAATGTCAATTAGAAAATAATTTAGAATGTCTATTAGAATGTCAATTAGAATGTCAATTACAATGTCAATTAGAATATCAATTAGAATATCAATTAGAATGTCAAGGCCTAAAAAGTATTCTTAGTGATAATGGCAATTTTTTAAAACACTTTTTACATGTTATTTTATATTAGGACGTAATGTACAATTATATAAATTATACAATTGTACAACATTGAGGTCCTTGAAAATGACCTTTAACTGCTTGAGAAAGTCCTGGAAAAATGGTGAATTTGACCTGTCAATGTTAGTATGACAACATTGGATCATTCAGAGATCCTCACTGAACTTCTGGAGAGAGTTTGCAAAAATTGAAAGTAAAGGGGCTGAATAATTTTGTACGCTACATTTTCAGTTTTTGAATTGTTAAAAAGTTTGAAATATCCACAAATGTCGCTCCACTTCATGATTGTGTCCCACTTGTTGTTGATTCTTCACAAAAATACAGTTTTATATCTTTATGTTTGAAGCCTGAAATGTGGCAAAGGTCGCAAAGTTCAAGGGGGTCAATACTTTCGCAAGGCACTGTAGTATGACCCCTGCTTATAGGATGTATGGTCCTGTTGTTGTGGAGTTATGGGACAATTTGCATTACTTGTCTTCTTCTAAGTACACATTAGAAACTGCATGAAAATCCTTTTTATTTTTTTGTCTCATTCATACCTGAGCCCTCTGGAGCAGGGGGACCTCCTCCAGGTCACGGGCGATCTCGTACCCCCGTTCAAAGTACGTACAGCCTCTTTCGTACTGACCCTGAGGTAGAGTGTGTGAGGGGTGAGAGGAGAGAGAGAGAGAGAGAGAGAGAGAGAGAGAGAGAGAGAGGGATAGACAGAGAGAGAGGAAAGAGAGAGGGGTGAGAGAGAGAGAGAGAGAGAGAGAGAGAGAGAGAGAGAGAGAGAGAGAGAGGGAAAAGAGAGAGGGGATAGACAGAGAGAGAGGAAAAGAGAGAGGGGGATTGACAGAGAGAGAGGAAAAGAGAGAGGGGTGAGAGAGAGAGAGAGAGAGAGAGAGAGGAAAAGAGAGAGGGTAGAGAGAGAGAGAGAGAGAGAGAGAGAGAGAGAGGAAAAGAGAGGGGGGATAGACAGAGAGAGGAAAAAGAGAGAGGGTGTGGGAGAGAGAGAGGGAGAGGGGAAAAGAGAGAGGTGAGAGAGAGAGAGAGAGAGAGAGAGAGAGAGAGAGAGAGAGAGAGAGAGAGAGAGAGAGGAAAAGAGAGGGGGGATAGACAGAGAGAGGAAAAGAGAGAGGGGTGGGAGAGAGAGAGGGAGAGGGGAAAAGAGAGAGGGGTGAGAGAGAGAGAGAGAGAGAGAGAGAGAGAGAGAGAGAGAGAGAAAGAGAGAAGAGAGAGGGGGGATAGACAGAGATAGAGAGAGAGAGAGAGAGAGAGAGAGAGAGAGAGAGGAAAAGAGAGGGGGGATAGACAGAGCGATAGAGGAAAATAGAGAGGGGTGAGAGAGAGAGAGAGAGGGGGGGAGGAGAGAGAGAGTGGGAAAAGAGTAGAGGGGGATAGACAGAGAGAGAGAGAGGAAAAGAGAGAGGGGGATAGACAGAGAGAGGAAAAGAGAGAGGGGATAGACAGAGAGTAGGGAAGAAGCTTAATTTGAAAAATGGAATAAATGCATGTTGTCAAATTGTAAAATGTCAGTCCATCTCTCTGAATTCTTATTTTGTCCCCTCCCTCCCCCCTCTAGAGTTGAAGATACCTCCCTAGACACATGCTCCCTCCCTCCCTCCCTCCCTCCCACCCACCTACCCTCCCTATCTCCCCCCACCCTCCCTACCTCCCCCCACCCTCCTCCCTCTCTCCCTCCCCCACCCTCCCTCCTCCCCTCCCCCTCCCTCCCTCTCTTATTCTAGAGTTGAAGATGACCCCAGAAAACATGCTCTCTCCCTCCCCTCCTCCCTCCCTCCCTCCCTCCCTCCCTCCCTCCCTCCCTCCCTCCCTCCCTCCCTCCCTCCCTCCCTCCCTTCCTCCCTCTCTTACTCTAGAGTTGAAGATGACTCCTAGACACATGCATGCTTCCTCTAGGTTGTGGTATTGGTTGTTGCCCTGGGAAACCTCTGCAAACTTCTCCAGATACTGGACCGTCTCACTCAGCTTCCCCTCACTGGCACACACACACAAACTGTATAAGGAACCTTCCATCGAAGGTCCAACAACACAAAATGTCAGGTGTGTGTGTCTGTCCTTCAGTGTGTCTGTGTGCGTCTGTCCTTCAGTGTGTGTCTGTGTGTGTCTGTCCTTCAGTGTGTCTGTGTGTGTCTGTCCTTCAGTGTGTCTGTGTGTGTCTGTCCTTCAGTGTGTGTCTGTCCTTCAGTGTGTCTGTGTGTGTCTGTCCTTCAGTGTGTCTGTGTGTGTCTGTCCTTCAGTGTGTCTGCGTGTGTCTGTCCTTCAGTGTGTCTGTGTGTGTCTGTCCTTCAGTGTGTCTGTGTGTGTCTGTCCTTCAGTGTGTCTGTGTGTGTCTGTCCTTCAGTGTGTCTGTGTGTGTCTGTCCTTCAGCGTGTCTGTGTGTGTGTGTGTCCGTTCTTCAGTGTGTCTGTCCTTCAGTGTGTCTGTGTGTGTAAAATAGTGCTGAGCGATTAGTGCTTTATGAGGTCGGTTTGGGTAGATTATTAATAAATAATCAGTTTGGCCTCCCGGGTGGCGTAGTGGTCTAGGGCACTGCATCGCAGCGCTAGCTGTGCCACCAGAGACTCTGCGTTCGCGCCCAGGCTCTGTCGTAACCGGCCGCGACCTGAAGTCCGTGGGGCGCACGTACAATTGGCCTAGCGTCGTCCGGGTTAGGGAGGGTTTGGCCGGTAGGGATGTCCTTGTCTCATCGCGCACCAGCGACTCCTGTGGCGGGCCGGGTGCAGTGCGCGCTAACAAAAGGTAGCCAGGTGCACAGTGTTTCCTCCGACACATTGGTGCGACTGGCTTCTGGTTTGGATGCGCGCTGTGTTAGAAGCAGTGCGGCTTGGTTGGGTTGTGTATCGGAGGACATGGCTTTCACGACCTGCGTCTCCCGAGCCCGTAGTACGGGAGTTGTAGCGATGAGACAAGATAATAATTACTAACAATTGGATACCATGACAAAGGGGGTAAAATAAAATTTAAAATCAGTTTTAGATTTTCGGTTTCAATATAGTGTATCTGTGTGTATCTAACATAACAGTGGATCCCTCTCTCTTGTTGTTAGATGGTATATCTGGTCTGTGTGTATCTAACATAACAGTGAATCCCTCTCTCTTGTTGTTAGATGGTATATCTGGTCTGTGTGTATCTAACCTAACAGGGGTAAAAGTGGATCCATCCAGAGATCTGTATATAATGACAAGATGCTCATGTCTCCTCCATAACAATGGGAGCCAAAATTAATCCCATAGAAACTAATCGTACAGATTTTGGACAGATTTTGGAGAGAGTGAAACCTCTCGCTTCACATCCTCCTCTCTGGTCTGTCTAAGCCCCCACCCCCCCAAAAAACTGCCGCAATGGATTATGGCCAATGTAGTTAATTATCACGTTTTGGCGCTGGACAAGGTTGAATATTTGCTTAATGAAAACTACAACTCCCTTCAGCCCAGCGTCTCACATAGTTCCGGACTTGATTTCTCTCGAGAGAAACGGAGGGTTGGGCGCACATAAAACGAAACAGAGCTAAATGGAATTGAAGTAATTGAACCGACGTAGATAATAACCGAATGTGGTTAATGGCTCAGCACTACTAGTCTACCTCTCCAGTGACTTGGCTATGGCTTTATAGGCCTTCCCCAGTCCTCCTGCGTCCCCCAGGGCTGTTGACATCTCCATGTACATGTTCAGAAAGCGCTTGGCTGTCACCTGAAATTATTAGAATTTATTTGGGAAAATAATACACCAGATGTACATTTGATCCCAGAGAATAGATCCCAGAGAATAGATCCCAGAGAATAGATCCCAGAGGACAGATCCCAGAGGAGAGACTTATAATTAAAACACCAACTCCAGTCACCCCAACAGCCCAACTCCAGTCCCCCCAACAGCCCAACTCCAGTCCCCCCAACAGCCCAACTCCAGTCCCCCCAACAGCCCAACTCCAGTCCACCCAACAGCCCAATTCCAGGACTGGAGTTGGGCTGTTGGGAGGACTGGATGACTGGAGGCCTGGAGGACTGGAGTTGGGCTGTTGGGAGGACTGGAGTTGGGCTGTTGGGAGGACTGGAGTTGGGCTGTTGGGAGGACTGGAGTTGGGCTGTTGGGAGGACTGGAGTTGGGCTGTTGGGAGGATTGGAGTTGGGCTGTTGGGAGGACTGGAGGACTGGAGTTGGGCTGTTGGGAGGACTGGATGACTGGAGGCCTGGAGGACTGGAGTTGGGCTGTTGGGGGACTGGAGTTGGGCTGTTGGGAGGACTGGAGGACTGGAGTTGGGCTGTTGGGAGGACTGGAGGACTGGAGATGGGCTGTTGGGAGGACTGGAGTTGGGCTGTTGGGAGGACTGGAGGCCTGGAGTTGGGCTGTTGGGAGGACTGGAGGACTGGAGTTGGGCTGTTGGGAGGACTGGAGGCCTGGAGGACTGGAGTTGGGCTGTTGGGTGGACTGGAGTTGGGCTGTT
>NW_027010217.1:15000-22500 GCF_036934945.1 Oncorhynchus masou masou
GTCGTAGTGTCTACCTGCTCTGAGAGCTGTCTCAGCCCTGGTCAGGTAGTGTGGTAGTGTCTACCTGTCTCAGCCCTGGTCAGGTAGTGTGGTAGTGTCTACCTGCTCTGAGAGCTGTCTCAGCCCTGGTCAGGTAGTGTGGTAGTGTCTACCTGTCTCAGCCCTGGTCAGGTAGTGTCGTAGTGTCTACCTGTCTCAGCCCTGGTCAGGTAGTGTCGTAGTGTCTACCTGTCTCAGCCTTAGTCAGGTAGTGTGGTAGTGTCTACCTGCTCTGAGAGCTGTCTCAGCCCTGGTCAGGTAGTGTGGTAGTGTCTACCTGTCTCAGCCCTGGTCAGGTAGTGTGGTAGTGTCTACCTGCTCTGAGAGCTGTCTCAGCCCTGGTCAGGTAGTGTGGTAGTGTCTACCTGCTCTGAGAGCTGTCTCAGCCCTGGTCAGGTAGTGTGGTAGTGTCTACCTGCTCTGAGAGCTGTCTCAGCCCTGGTCAGGTAGTGTGGTAGTGTCTACCTGTCTCAGCCCTGGTCAGGTAGTGTCGTAGTGTCTACCTGCTCTGAGAGCTGTCTCAGCCCTGGTCAGGTAGTGTGGTAGTGTCTACCTGTCTCAGCCCTGGTCAGGTAGTGTGGTAGTGTCTACCTGTCTCAGCCCTGGTCAGGTAGTGTGGTAGTGTCTACCTGTCTCAGCCCTGGTCAGGTAGTGTGGTAGTGTCTACCTGTCTCAGCCCTGGTCAGGTAGTGTGGTAGTGTCTACCTGCTCTGAGAGCTGTCTCAGCCCTGGTCAGGTAGTGTGGTAGTGTCTACCTGTCTCAGCCCTGGTCAGGTAGTGTGGTAGTGTCTACCTGTCTCAGCCCTGGTCAGGTAGTGTCGTAGTGTCTACCTGCTCTGAGAGCTGTCTCAGCCCTGGTCAGGTAGTGTGGTAGTGTCTACCTGTCTCAGCCCTGGTCAGGTAGTGTGGTAGTGTCTACCTGCTCTGAGAGCTGTCTCAGCCCTGGTCAGGTAGTGTGGTAGTGTCTACCTGTCTCAGCCCTGGTCAGGTAGTGTGGTAGTGTCTACCTGTCTCAGCCTTAGTCAGGTAGTGTGGTAGTGTCTACCTGCTCTGAGAGCTGTCTCAGCCCTGGTCAGGTAGTGTGGTAGTGTCTACCTGTCTCAGCCCTGGTCAGGTAGTGTGGTAGTGTCTACCTGTCTCAGCCCTGGTCAGGTAGTGTGGTAGTGTCTACCTGTCTCAGCCCTGGTCAGGTAGTGTGGTAGTGTCTACCTGTCTCAGCCCTGGTCAGGTAGTGTGGTAGTGTCGACCTGTCTCAGCCCTGGTCAGGTAGTGTGGTAGTGTCTACCTGTCTCAGCCTTAGTCAGGTAGTGTGGTAGTGTCTACCTGTCTCAGCCCTGGTCAGGTAGTGTGGTAGTGTCTACCTGCTCTGAGAGCTGTCTCAGCCCTGGTCAGGTAGTGTGGTAGTGTCTACCTGTCTCAGCCCTGGTCAGGTAGTGTGGTAGTGTCTACCTGTCTCAGCCCTGGTCAGGTAGTGTCGTAGTGTCTACCTGTCTCAGCTCTGGTCAGGTAGTGTGGTAGTGTCTACCTGTCTCAGCTCTGGTCAGGTAGTGTGGTAGTGTCTACCTGCTCTGAGAGCTGTCTCAGCCCTGGTCAGGTAGTGTGGTAGTGTCTACCTGTCTCAGCTCTGGTCAGGTAGTGTGGTAGTGTCTACCTGCTCTGAGAGCTGTCTCAGCCCTGGTCAGGTAGTGTGGTAGTGTCTACCTGCTCTGAGAGCTGTCTCAGCCCTGGTCAGGTAGTGTGGTAGTGTCTACCTGTCTCAGCCCTGGTCAGGTAGTGTGGTAGTGTCTACCTGCTCTGAGAGCTGTCTCAGCCTTAGTCAGGTAGTGTGGTAGTGTCTACCTGTCTCAGCCCTGGTCAGGTAGTGTCGTAGTGTCTACCTGCTCTGAGAGCTGTCTCAGCCCTGGTCAGGTAGTGTGGTAGTGTCTACCTGTCTCAGCCCTGGTCAGGTAGTGTCGTAGTGTCTACCTGCTCTGAGAGTTGTCTCAGCCCTGGTCAGGTAGTGTGGTAGTGTCTACCTGTCTCAGCCTTAGTCAGGTAGTGTGGTAGTGTCTACCTGTCTCAGCCCTGGTCAGGTAGTGTGGTAGTGTCTACCTGTCTCAGCCCTGGTCAGGTAGTGTGGTAGTGTCTACCTGTCTCAGCCCTGGTCAGGTAGTGTGGTAGTGTCTACCTGTCTCAGCCCTGGTCAGGTAGTGTCGTAGTGTCTACCTGCTCTGAGAGCTGTCTCAGCCCTGGTCAGGTAGTGTGGTAGTGTCTACCTGTCTCAGCCCTGGTCAGGTAGTGTGGTAGTGTCTACCTGCTCTGAGAGCTGTCTCAGCCCTGGTCAGGTAGTGTGGTAGTGTCTACCTGTCTCAGCCCTGGTCAGGTAGTGTGGTAGTGTCTACCTGTCTCAGCCCTGGTCAGGTAGTGTGGTAGTGTCTACCTGTCTCAGCCCTGGTCAGGTAGTGTAGTAGTGTCTACCTGTCTCAGCCCTGGTCAGGTAGTGTGGTAGTGTCTACCTGTCTCAGCCCTGGTCAGGTAGTGTGGTAGTGTCTACCTGCTCTGAGAGCTGTCTCAGCCCTGGTCAGGTAGTGTGGTAGTGTCTACCTGTCTCAGCCCTGGTCAGGTAGTGTAGTAGTGTCTACCTGTCTCAGCCCTGGTCAGGTAGTGTGGTAGTGTCTACCTGTCTCAGCCCTGGTCAGGTAGTGTGGTAGTGTCTACCTGCTCTGAGAGCTGTCTCAGCCCTGGTCAGGTAGTGTGGTAGTGTCTACCTGTCTCAGCCCTGGTCAGGTAGTGTGGTAGTGTCTACCTGCTCTGAGAGCTGTCTCAGCCCTGGTCAGGTAGTGTGGTAGTGTCTACCTGTCTCAGCCCTGGTCAGGTAGTGTCGTAGTGTCTACCTGCTCTGAGAGCTGTCTCAGCCCTGGTCAGGTAGTGTGGTAGTGTCTACCTGTCTCAGCCCTGGTCAGGTAGTGTCGTAGTGTCTACCTGCTCTGAGAGCTGTCTCAGCCCTGGTCAGGTAGTGTCGTAGTGTCTACCTGTCTCAGCCTTAGTCAGGTAGTGTGGTAGTGTCTACCTGTCTCAGCCCTGGTCAGGTAGTGTGGTAGTGTCTACCTGTCTCAGCCCTGGTCAGGTAGTGTGGTAGTGTCTACCTGCTCTGAGAGCTGTCTCAGCCCTGGTCAGGTAGTGTGGTAGTGTCTACCTGTCTCAGCCCTGGTCAGGTAGTGTGGTAGTGTCTACCTGTCTCAGCCCTGGTCAGGTAGTGTGGTAGTGTCTACCTGTCTCAGCCCTGGTCAGGTAGTGTGGTAGTGTCTACCTGCTCTGAGAGCTGTCTCAGCCCTGGTCAGGTAGTGTGGTAGTGTCTACCTGTCTCAGCCCTGGTCAGGTAGTGTGGTAGTGTCTACCTGCTCTGAGAGCTGTCTCAGCCCTGGTCAGGTAGTGTGGTAGTGTCTACCTGTCTCAGCCCTGGTCAGGTAGTGTCGTAGTGTCTACCTGCTCTGAGAGCTGTCTCAGCCCTGGTCAGGTAGTGTGGTAGTGTCTACCTGTCTCAGCCCTGGTCAGGTAGTGTCGTAGTGTCTACCTGCTCTGAGAGCTGTCTCAGCCCTGGTCAGGTAGTGTGGTAGTGTCTACCTGTCTCAGCCCTGGTCAGGTAGTGTGGTAGTGTCTACCTGTCTCAGCCCTGGTCAGGTAGTGTCGTAGTGTCTACCTGTCTCAGCCCTGGTCAGGTAGTGTCGTAGTGTCTACCTGCTCTGAGAGCTGTCTCAGCCCTGGTCAGGTAGTGTCGTAGTGTCTACCTGTCTCAGCCCTGGTCAGGTAGTGTCGTAGTGTCTACCTGCTCTGAGAGCTGTCTCAGCCCTGGTCAGGTAGTGTGGTAGTGTCTACCTGTCTCAGCCCTGGTCAGGTAGTGTGGTAGTGTCTACCTGCTCTGAGAGCTGTCTCAGCCCTGGTCAGGTAGTGTGGTAGTGTCTACCTGTCTCAGCCCTGGTCAGGTAGTGTGGTAGTGTCTACCTGCTCTGAGAGCTGTCTCAGCCCTGGTCAGGTAGTGTGGTAGTGTCTACCTGTCTCAGCCCTGGTCAGGTAGTGTGGTAGTGTCTACCTGCTCTGAGAGCTGTCTCAGCCCTGGTCAGGTAGTGTGGTAGTGTCTACCTGTCTCAGCCCTGGTCAGGTAGTGTGGTAGTGTCTACCTGCTCTGAGAGCTGTCTCAGCCCTGGTCAGGTAGTGTCATAGTGTCTACCTGCTCTGAGAGCTGTCTCAGCCCTGGTCAGGTAGTGTCGTAGTGTCTACCTGCTCTGAGAGCTGTCTCAGCCCTGGTCAGGTAGTGTGGTAGTGTCTACCTGTCTCAGCCCTGGTCAGGTAGTGTCGTAGTGTCTACCTGCTCTGAGAGCTGTCTCAGCCCTGGTCAGGTAGTGTCGTAGTGTCTACCTGTCTCAGCCTTAGTCAGGTAGTGTGGTAGTGTCTACCTGTCTCAGCCCTGGTCAGGTAGTGTGGTAGTGTCTACCTGTCTCAGCCCTGGTCAGGTAGTGTGGTAGTGTCTACCTGCTCTGAGAGCTGTCTCAGCCCTGGTCAGGTAGTGTGGTAGTGTCTACCTGTCTCAGCCCTGGTCAGGTAGTGTGGTAGTGTCTACCTGTCTCAGCCCTGGTCAGGTAGTGTGGTAGTGTCTACCTGTCTCAGCCCTGGTCAGGTAGTGTGGTAGTGTCTACCTGCTCTGAGAGCTGTCTCAGCCCTGGTCAGGTAGTGTGGTAGTGTCTACCTGTCTCAGCCCTGGTCAGGTAGTGTGGTAGTGTCTACCTGCTCTGAGAGCTGTCTCAGCCCTGGTCAGGTAGTGTGGTAGTGTCTACCTGTCTCAGCCCTGGTCAGGTAGTGTCGTAGTGTCTACCTGCTCTGAGAGCTGTCTCAGCCCTGGTCAGGTAGTGTGGTAGTGTCTACCTGTCTCAGCCCTGGTCAGGTAGTGTCGTAGTGTCTACCTGCTCTGAGAGCTGTCTCAGCCCTGGTCAGGTAGTGTGGTAGTGTCTACCTGTCTCAGCCCTGGTCAGGTAGTGTGGTAGTGTCTACCTGTCTCAGCCCTGGTCAGGTAGTGTCGTAGTGTCTACCTGTCTCAGCCCTGGTCAGGTAGTGTCGTAGTGTCTACCTGCTCTGAGAGCTGTCTCAGCCCTGGTCAGGTAGTGTCGTAGTGTCTACCTGTCTCAGCCCTGGTCAGGTAGTGTCGTAGTGTCTACCTGCTCTGAGAGCTGTCTCAGCCCTGGTCAGGTAGTGTGGTAGTGTCTACCTGTCTCAGCCCTGGTCAGGTAGTGTGGTAGTGTCTACCTGCTCTGAGAGCTGTCTCAGCCCTGGTCAGGTAGTGTGGTAGTGTCTACCTGTCTCAGCCCTGGTCAGGTAGTGTGGTAGTGTCTACCTGCTCTGAGAGCTGTCTCAGCCCTGGTCAGGTAGTGTGGTAGTGTCTACCTGTCTCAGCCCTGGTCAGGTAGTGTGGTAGTGTCTACCTGCTCTGAGAGCTGTCTCAGCCCTGGTCAGGTAGTGTGGTAGTGTCTACCTGTCTCAGCCCTGGTCAGGTAGTGTGGTAGTGTCTACCTGCTCTGAGAGCTGTCTCAGCCCTGGTCAGGTAGTGTGGTAGTGTCTACCTGTCTCAGCCCTGGTCAGGTAGTGTGGTAGTGTCTACCTGCTCTGAGAGCTGTCTCAGCCCTGGTCAGGTAGTGTGGTAGTGTCTACCTGTCTCAGCCCTGGTCAGGTAGTGTCGTAGTGTCTACCTGCTCTGAGAGCTGTCTCAGCCCTGGTCAGGTAGTGTGGTAGTGTCTACCTGTCTCAGCCCTGGTCAGGTAGTGTCGTAGTGTCTACCTGCTCTGAGAGCTGTCTCAGCCCTGGTCAGGTAGTGTGGTAGTGTCTACCTGTCTCAGCCCTGGTCAGGTAGTGTGGTAGTGTCTACCTGTCTCAGCCCTGGTCAGGTAGTGTCGTAGTGTCTACCTGTCTCAGCCCTGGTCAGGTAGTGTCGTAGAGTCTACCTGCTCTGAGAGCTGTCTCAGCCCTGGTCAGGTAGTGTCGTAGTGTCTACCTGTCTCAGCCCTGGTCAGGTAGTGTCGTAGTGTCTACCTGCTCTGAGAGCTGTCTCAGCCCTGGTCAGGTAGTGTCGTAGTGTCTACCTGTCTCAGCCCTGGTCAGGTAGTGTCGTAGTGTCTACCTGCTCTGAGAGCTGTCTCAGCCCTGGTCAGGTAGTGTGGTAGTGTCTACCTGTCTCAGCCCTGGTCAGGTAGTGTGGTAGTGTCTACCTGCTCTGAGAGCTGTCTCAGCCCTGGTCAGGTAGTGTGGTAGTGTCTACCTGTCTCAGCCCTGGTCAGGTAGTGTGGTAGTGTCTACCTGCTCTGAGAGCTGTCTCAGCCCTGGTCAGGTAGTGTGGTAGTGTCTACCTGTCTCAGCCCTGGTCAGGTAGTGTGGTAGTGTCTACCTGCTCTGAGAGCTGTCTCAGCCCTGGTCAGGTAGTGTCATAGTGTCTACCTGCTCTGAGAGCTGTCTCAGCCCTGGTCAGGTAGTGTGGTAGTGTCTACCTGTCTCAGCCCTGGTCAGGTAGTGTGGTAGTGTCTACCTGTCTCAGCCCTGGTCAGGTAGTGTGGTAGTGTCTACCTGTCTCAGCCTTAGTCAGGTAGTGTCGTAGTGTCTACCTGTCTCAGTCTTAGTCAGGTAGTGTCGTAGTGTCTACCTGTCTCAGCCCTGGTCAGGTAGTGTGGTAGTGTCTACCTGTCTCAGCCCTGGTCAGGTAGTGTCGTAGTGTCTACCTGTCTCAGTCTTAGTCAGGTAGTGTCGTAGTGTCTACCTGTCTCAGCCCTGGTCAGGTAGTGTGGTAGTGTCTACCTGTCTCAGCCCTGGTCAGGTAGTGTCGTAGTGTCTACCTGCTCTGAGAGCTGTCTCAGCCCTGGTCAGGTAGTGTGGTAGTGTCTACCTGTCTCAGCCCTGGTCAGGTAGTGTGGTAGTGTCTACCTGTCTCAGCCCTGGTCAGGTAGTGTGGTAGTGTCTACCTGTCTCAGCCCTGGTCAGGTAGTGTCGTAGTGTCTACCTGCTCTGAGAGCTGTCTCAGCCCTGGTCAGGTAGTGTCGTAGTGTCTACCTGTCTCAGCCCTGGTCAGGTAGTGTGGTAGTGTCTACCTGTCTCAGCCCTGGTCAGGTAGTGTGGTAGTGTCTACCTGTCTCAGCCTTAGTCAGGTAGTGTGGTAGTGTCTACCTGCTCTGAGAGCTGTCTCAGCCCTGGTCAGGTAGTGTGGTAGTGTCTACCTGTCTCAGCCCTGGTCAGGTAGTGTGGTAGTGTCTACCTGCTCTGAGAGCTGTCTCAGCCCTGGTCAGGTAGTGTGGTAGTGTCTACCTGTCTCAGCCCTGGTCAGGTAGTGTCGTAGTGTCTACCTGCTCTGAGAGCTGTCTCAGCCCTGGTCAGGTAGTGTGGTAGTGTCTACCTGTCTCAGCCCTGGTCAGGTAGTGTCGTAGTGTCTACCTGTCTCAGCCTTAGTCA
>NW_027010217.1:27500-34242 GCF_036934945.1 Oncorhynchus masou masou
AAGTGTGTACCTGTGTTTAATTAGTTATGAAGTGTGTACCTGTGTTTAATTAGTTATGAAGTGTGTACCTGTGTTTAATTAGTTATGAAGTGTGTACCTGTGTTTAATTAGTTATGAAGTGTGTACCTGTGTTTAATTAGTTATGAAGTGTGTACCTGTGTTTAATTAGTTATAAAGTGTGTACCTGTGTTTAATTAGTTATGAAGTGTGTACCTGTGTTTAGTTATGAAGTGTGCAAATGTATTTAGTTATGAAGTGTGTACCTGTGTTTAATTAGTTATGAAGTGTGTACCTGTGTTTAGTTATGAAGTGTGTACCTGTGTTTAGTTATGAATTGTGTACCTGTGTTTAGTTATGAAGTGTGTACCTGTGTTTAATTAGTTATGAAGTGTGTACCTGTGTTTAGTTATGAAGTGTGTACCTGTGTTTAGTTATGAAGTGTGTACCTGTGTTTAGTTATGAAGTGTGTACCTGTGCTTAATTAGTTATGAAGTGTGTACCTGTGTTTAGTTATGAAGTGTGTACCTGTGTTTAGTTATGAAGTGTGAACCTGTGTTTAGTTATGAAGTGTGTACCTGTGTTTAGTTATGAAGTGTGTACCTGTGTTTAGTTATGAAGTGTGTACCTGTGTTTAGTTATGAAGTGTGTACCTGTGTTTAATTAGTTATGAAGTGTGTACCTGTGTTTAATTATGAAGTGTGTACCTGTGTTTAATTAGTTATGAAGTGTGTACCTGTGTTTAGTTATGAAGTGTGTACCTGTGTTTAATTATGAAGTGTGTACCTGTGTTTAATTAGTTATGAAGTGTGTACCTGTGTTTAGTTATGAAGTGTGTACGTGTGTTTAATTAGTTATGAAGTGTGTACCTGTGTTTAGTTATGAAGTGTGTACCTGTGTTTAGTTATGAAGTGTGTACCTGTGTTTAGTTATGAAGTGTGTACGTGTGTTTAATTAGTTATGAAGTGTGTACCTGTGTTTAGTTATGAAGTGTGTACCTGTGTTTAGTTATGAAGTGTGTACCTGTGTTTAGTTATGAAGTGTGTACCTGTGCTTAATTAGTTATGAAGTGTGTACCTGTGATTAGTTATGAAGTGTGTACCTGTGTTTAGTTATGAAGTGTGTACCTGTGTTTAATTAGTTATGAAGTGTGTATGTCTAATTAGTTATGAAGTGTGTACCTGTGTTTAGTTATGAAGTGTGTACCTGTGTTTAATTAGTTATGAAGTGTGTACCTGTGTTTAGTTATGAAGTGTGTACCTGTGTTTAGTTATGAAGTGTGTACCTGTGTTTAGTTATGAAGTGTGTACCTGTGTTTAATTAGTTATGAAGTGTGTACCTGTGTTTAGTTATGAAGTGTGTACCTGTGTTTAATTAGTTATGAAGTGTGTACCTGTGTTTAATTAGTTATGAAGTGTGTACCTGTGTTTAGTTATGAAGTGTGTACCTGTGTCTAATTAGTTATGAAGTGTGTACCTGTGTTTAATTAGTTATGAAGTGTGTACCTGTGTTTAATTAGTTATGAAGTGTGTACCTGTGTTTAATTAGTTATGAAGTGTGTACCTGTGTTTAGTTATGAAGTGTGTACCTGTGTTTAATTATGAAGTGTGTACCTGTGTTTAGTTATGAAGTGTGTACCTGTGTTTAGTTATGAAGTGTGTACCTGTGTTTAGTTATGAAGTGTGTACCTGTGTTTAATTATGAAGTGTGTACCTGTGTTTAGTTATGAAGTGTGTACCTGTGTTTAGTTATGAAGTGTGTACCTGTGTTTAGTTATGAAGTGTGTACCTGTGTTTAATTAGTTATGAAGTGTGTACCTGTGTTTAGTTATGAAGTGTCTACCTGTGTTTAGTTATGAAGTGTGTACCTGTATTTAGTTATGAAGTGTGTACCTGTGTTTAGTTATGAAGTGTGTACCTGTGTTTAGTTATGAAGTGTGTGTGTGCGTGTGTTTCTGACCTGTGGAACCCTCCACGCAGCATCTCTACACAGGCGTTCTGTCTCACGCTGTTACGGAACCTGTCAACAGACAGAGAATATTTAAAACAAAGACAAAAAACAAAAACATTAAAGAACAACTTCCTGTTGCTGCTTTCAAACACCCACCTGTACTGGAATCTCGTTACCTAGTTACTGGATACTTATACATCTAGTTAGGATTTTCTACACAGGAGGAAGAGTGGGCAACTCTGGAACTTTCAGGGATGTGAGGTCGAATCTCATTCAAGGCAGGGGAGCCTAGTGGTTAGAGTGTAGAGGCGGCAGGGTGGCCTATCGGTTAGAGTGTAGGGGCTGTAGGGTGGCCTAGTGGTTAGAGTGTAGAGGTGGTATGGTAGCCTAGTGGTTAGAGTGTAGAGGCGGTATGGGAGCCTAGTGGTTAGAGTGTAGAGGAGGTATGGTAGCCTAGTGGTTAGAGTGTAGAGGCGGTAGGGTAGCCTAGTGGTTAGAGTGTAGAGGCGGTATGGTAGCCTAGTGGTTAGAGTGTAGAGGCGGTATGGTAGCCTAGTGGTTAGAGTGTAGAGGCGGTATGGTAGCCTAGTGGTTAGAGTGTAGAGGCGGTAGGGTAGCCTAGTGGTTAGAGGGTAGAGGTGGTATGGTAGCCTAGTGGTTAGAGTGTAGAGGCTGTATGGTAGCCTAGTGGTTAGAGTGTAGAGGTGGCAGGGTAGCCTAGTGGTTAGAGTGTAGAGGCTGTAGGGTAGCCTAGTGGTTAGAGTGTAGAGGCTGTATGGTAGCCTAGAGGTTAGAGTGTAGAGGTGGTATGGTAGCCTAGTGGTTAGAGTGTAGAGGCGGTATGGTAGCCTAGTGGTTAGAGTGTAGAGGCGGTATGGTAGCCTAATGGCATCGGACCGAGGCTCTGCATCTGTCCTCGTGCTCCTAGACCTTAGTGCTGCTTTTGATACCATCGATCACCACATTCTTTTGGAGAGATTGGAAACCCAAATTGGTCTACACGGTCAAGTTCTGGCCTGGTTTAGATCTTATCTGTCGGAAAGATATCAGTTTGTCTCTGTGGATGGTTTGTCCTCTGACAAATCAACTGTAAATTTCGGTGTTCCTCAAGGTTCCGTTTTAGGACCGCTGTTGTTTTCACTATATATTTTACCTCTTGGGGATGTTATTCGAAAACATAATGTTAACTTTCACTGCTATGCGGATGATACACAGCTGTACATTTCAATGAAACATGGTGAAGCCCCAAAATTGCCCTCGCTAGAAGCATGTGTTTCAGACATAAGGAAGTGGATGGCAGCAAACTTTCTACTTTTAAACTCGGATAAAACAGAGATGCTTGTTCTAGGTCCCAAGAAACAAAGAGATCTTCTGTTGAATCTGACAATTAATCTTAATGGTTGTACAGTCATCTCAAATAAAACTGTGAAGGACCTCGGCGTTACTCTGGACCCTGATCTCTCTTTTGAAGAACATATCAAGACCATTTCAAGGACAGCTTTTTTCCATCTACGTAACATTGCAAAAATCAGAAACTTTCTGTCCAAAAATGATGCAGAAAAATTAATCCATGCTTTTGTCACTTCTAGGTTAGACTACTGCAATGCTCTACTTTCTGGCTACCCGGATAAAGCACTAAATAAACTTCAGTTAGTGCTAAATACGGCTGCTAGAATCCTGACTAGAACCAAAAATTTGATCATATTACTCCAGTGCTAGCCTCCCTACACTGGCTTCCTGTCAAAGCAAGGGCTGATTTCAAGGTTTTACTGCTAACCTACAAAGCATTGCATGGGCTTGCTCCTACCTATCTCTCTGATTTGGTCCTGCCGTACATACCTACACGTACGCTACGGTCACAAGACGCAGGCCTCCTAATTGTCCCTAGAATTTCTAAGCAAACAGCTGGAGGCAGGGCTTTCTCCTATAGAGCTCCATTTTTATGGAACGGTCTGCCTACCCATGTCAGAGACGCAAACTCGGTCTCAACCTTTAAGTCTTTACTGAAGACTCATCTCTTCAGTGGGTCATATGATTGAGTGTAGTCTGGCCCAGGAGTGGGAAGGTGAACGGAAAGGCTCTGGAGCAACGAACCACCCTTGCTGTCTCTGCCTGGCCGGTTCCCCTCTTTCCACTGGGATTCTCTGCCTCTAACCCTATTACAGGGGCTGAGTCACTGGCTTGCTGGGGCTCTCTCATGCCGTCCCTGAGGGGGTGCGTCACCTGAGTGGGTTGATTCACTGATGTGGTCATCCTGTCTGGGTTGGCGCCCCCCTTTAAAGGGTTGTGCCGTGGCGGAGATCTTTGCGGGCTATACTCAGCTTTGTCTCAGGATGGTAAGTTGGTGGTTGAAGATATCCCTCCAGTGGTGTGGGGGCTGTGCTTTGGCATAGTGGGTGGGGTTATATCCTTCCTGTTTGGCCCTGTCCGGGGGTGTCCTCGGGTGGGGCCACAGTGTCTCCTGACCCCTCCTGTCTCAGCCTTCAGTATTTATGCTGCAGTAGTTTATGTGTCGGGGCTGGGGTCAGTTTGTTATATCTGGAGTACTTCTCCTGTCCAATTCGGTGTCCTGTGTGAATCTAAGTGTCGTTCTCTAATTCTCTCCTTCTCTCTCTCGGAGGACCTGAGCCCTAGGACCATGCCCCAGGACTACCTGACATGATGACTCCTTGCTGTCCCCAGTCCACCTGGCCGTGCTGCTGCTCAGTTTCAACTGAACCGCGGCCCTAGGACCATGCCCCAGGACTACTTGACATGATGACTCCTTGCTGTCCCCAGTCCACCTGGCCGTGCTGCTGCTCCAGTTTCAACTGTTCTGCCTTATTATTATTCGACCATGCTGGTCATTTATGAACATTTGAACATCTTGGCCATGTTCTGTTATAATCTCTACCCGGCACAGCCAGAAGAGGACTGGCCACCCCACATAGCCTGGTTCCTCTCTAGGTTTCTTCCTAGGTTTTGGCTTTTCTAGGGAGTTTTTCCTAGCCACCGTGCTTCTACACCTGCATTGCTTGCTGTTTGGGGTTTTAGGCTGGGTTTCTGTACAGCACTTTGAGATATCAGCTGATGTACGAAGGGCTATATAAATAAATTTGATTTGATTTGATTTGATTAGTGGTTAGAGTGTAGAGGCTGTATGGTAGCCTAGTGGTTAGAGTGTAGAGGTGGTATGGTAGCCTAGTGGTTAGAGTGTAGAGGCGGTATGGGAGCCTAGTGGTTAGAGTGTAGAGGAGGTATGGTAGCCTAGTGGTTAGAGTGTAGAGGCGGTAGGGTAGCCTAGTGGTTAGAGTGTAGAGGCGGTATGGTAGCCTAGTGGTTAGAGTGTAGAGGCGGTATGGTAGCCTAGTGGTTAGAGTGTAGAGGCGGTATGGTAGCCTAGTGGTTAGAGTGTAGAGGCGGTAGGGTAGCCTAGTGGTTAGAGGGTAGAGGTGGTATGGTAGCCTAGTGGTTAGAGTGTAGAGGCTGTATGGTAGCCTAGAGGTTAGAGTGTAGAGGTGGTATGGTAGCCTAGTGGTTAGAGTGTAGAGGCGGTATGGTAGCCTAGTGGTTAGAGTGTAGAGGAGGTATGGTAGCCTAGTGGTTAGAGTGTAGAGGCGGTAGGGTAGCCTAGTGGTTAGAGTGTAGAGGCGGTATGGTAGCCTAGTGGTTAGAGTGTAGAGGCGGCAGGGTGGCCTATCGGTTAGAGTGTAGAGGCGGTAGGGTAGCCTAGTGGTTAGAGTGTAGAGGCGGTATGGTAGCCTAGTGGTTAGAGTGTAGAGGTGGTATGGTAGCCTAGTGGTTAGAGTGTAGAGGTGGTATGGTAGCCTAGTGGTTAGAGTGTAGAGGCGGTATGGTAGCCTAGTGGTTAGAGTGTAGGCGGTATGGTAGCCTAGTGGTTAGAGTGTAGAGGCGGTATGGTAGCCTAGTGGTTAGAGTGTAGAGCGGTATGGTAGCCTAGTGGTTAGAGTGTAGAGGCGGTAGGGTAGCCTAGTGGTTAGAGGGTAGAGGTGGTATGGTAGCCTAGTGGTTAGAGTGTAGAGGCTGTATGGTAGCCTAGAGGTTAGAGTGTAGAGGTGGTATGGTAGCCTAGTGGTTAGAGTGTAGAGGCGGTATGGTAGCCTAGTGGTTAGAGTGTAGAGGCGGTATGGTAGCCTAGTGGTTAGAGTGTAGAGGCTGTATGGTAGCCTAGTGGTTAGAGTGTAGAGGTGGTATGGTAGCCTAGTGGTTAGAGTGTAGAGGCGGTATGGGAGCCTAGTGGTTAGAGTGTAGAGGAGGTATGGTAGCCTAGTGGTTAGAGTGTAGAGCGGTAGGGTAGCCTAGTGGTTAGAGTGTAGAGGCGGTAGGGTAGCCTAGTGGTTAGAGGGTAAGAGGTGGTATGGTAGCCTAGTGGTTAGAGTGTAGAGGCTGTATGGTAGCCTAGAGGTTAGAGTGTAGAGGTGGTATGGTAGCCTAGTGGTTAGAGTGTAGAGGCGGTATGGTAGCCTAGTGGTTAGAGTGTAGAGGCGGTATGGTAGCCTAGTGGTTAGAGTGTAGAGGCTGTATGGTAGCCTAGTGGTTAGAGTGTAGAGGTGGTATGGTAGCCTAGTGGTTAGAGTGTAGAGGCGGTATGGGAGCCTAGTGGTTAGAGTGTAGAGGAGGTATGGTAGCCTAGTGGTTAGAGTGTAGAGGCGGTAGGGTAGCCTAGTGGTTAGAGTGTAGGCGGTATGGTAGCCTAGTGGTTAGAGTGTAGAGGCGGTATGGTAGCCTAGTGGTTAGAGTGTAGAGGCGGTATGGTAGCCTAGTGGTTAGAGTGTAGAGGCGGTAGGGTAGCCTA
>NW_027010218.1:0-27500 GCF_036934945.1 Oncorhynchus masou masou
ACGGAGTGGGGTTGTGTTGGTACGGATTGGTGGTGTGTTGGTACGGAGTGGGGTTGTGCTGTTGGTACGGAGTGGGGTTGTGTTGGTACGGAGTGGGGTTGTGTTGGTACGGAGTGGGGTTGTGTTGGTACGGAGTGGGGTTGTGTTGGTACGGAGTGGGGTTGTGTTGGTGCGGGTGGGGTTGTGTTGGTATGGATTGGTTGTGTTGGTACGGAGTGGGGTTGTGTTGGTACGGAGTGGGGTTGTGTTGGTGTGGATTGGTGGTGTGTTGGTACGGAGTGGGGTTGTGTTGGTACGGAGTGGGGTTGTTTTGGTACGGAGTGGGGTTGTGTTGGTACGGAGTGGGGTTGTGTTGGTACGGAGTGGGGTTGTGTTGGTACGGAGTGGGGTTGTGTTGGTACGGAGTGGGGTTGTGTTGGTACGGAGTGGGGTTGTGTTGGTACGGAGTGGGGTTGTGTTGGTACGGAGTTTTCCCAGCACTTCCTTGGCCAATGGCCTGTTCTGTATTTTAAAGCATCATCTTGGACATTTTAGCTTATGAGGCTATTCCATTGTTTTGTTATGCATGGTAACACACACACACACACACATTCTTTTGGTTATCCAATTAATTATTCATACATTTTAGCAACATATGTTGGCTTCCACGCATAACAGGTGGCAGCAGGCAGGCTAAACATGTCTGGAAGTTCGGCCCGTGTTGTTTACATTGTTATTACCAGGCTACTGGGCTCCAGATGTAGAATGCAGAATAAGCTGATCTGATGCAATAAGCCCATGTTTATTCAACACAGGGCTTAGGCAGGCAGACGCACACACACACACACAGTGGAAGTTGCTGGATATTGGCAGGAACTGGAACAGATTCTTGCGACATGTGGCCGTACATTGTCGTGCTGAACCATGAGGTGGTGGAGGCGGATGAATGGCATGACAACGGGCCTCAGGATTTCATCATGGTGCATCTCTGTGCATAAAAATGTACCCTGATTAAAAATGCAATTGTGTTTTTGAGTTTTTCCGTAGCTTATGCCTGCCCATACCATAACCCCACCGCCACCATGGGGCACTCTGTTCACAACGTTGACATCAGCAAACCACTCGCCCACACAACGCCATACACGTGTGGTCTGCGGTTGTGAGGCCGGTTGGACTTACTGTGAAATTCTCTAAAAGCGATGTTGGAGGTGGCTTATGGTAGAGAAATTAACATGAAATGATTTGGCAACAGCTCTGGTGGACATTCCTGCAGTCAGCATGCCAAATGCACGCTCCCTGAAGAGTTGAGACATTTGTAGCATTGTGTTGTGTGACTAAACTGCACATTTTAGTGTGGCCTTTTATTGTCTCTGCCCAGCACAAGGCGCACCTGTGTAATGATCATGCTGTTTAATCAGCTTCTTGATATGCCACACCTGTCAGATGGATGGATTATCTTGGGGCAAAGGAGAAATTCTCACTAAAAGAAATGTAAACAATTTGTGCACAAAGTTTGAAATAAATAAGCTTTTTGTGCGTATGGAACATTTCTAGGATATTTTATTTCAGCTCGTAAAACATGGGAACAACACTATACATGTTGTGTTGATATTGTTGTTCAATATATATATATATATATATATATATATATATATATATATATATATATATATATATATATATATATATATATTTTTTTTTTTACAGTGTACTGTTGTGTACACACACACACACACACACACACACCGGTGTATGCCCTATAATGTTGTTTACATAAAGCTATAACGGTAGTGTAATCTATCATCTTCAACCTGTTCCTTCAAGCCCAGAGTCACACTATTAGAAGTGGCACCCAATTCCCTAGTCAGTGCACTACTTTTGGCCAGATATCTTTTGGGCCCTGGTTAAAAGTAGTGCACTAACTAGGGAATAGGGTGCCATTTGGGATGCTGACTATGTATTTGCATAACTGTATCCCAAGGTAGTTGGACGTATCCGGGCTTTTCCCAGGAAAAGGTGTGTGTGTGTGTGTGTGTGTGTGTGTGTGTGTACAGCTGTTACCGCCACACCAGCAGTTACAAATCATGACGGCACTCAAATTCCACTTAACCATTTAGTCGCTGTAACTATTGGTTGCTATTGGTCACTGGAACTATTGGTTGCTATTGGTCACTGTAACTATTGGTTGCAAGTCCACATCCAGCGTAGCCTAGTGGTTAGAGTGTAGAGGAGGTAGGATAGCCTAGTGGTTAGAGTGTAGAGGAGGTAGGGTAGCCTAGTGTTTAGAGCGTTGGACTAGTAACCGAAAGGTTGCAAGTTCAAATCCCCCGAGCTGACAAGGTAGAAATTTTACTTTAGTGCACTATATATGTAATAGGGTGCCAACCCTGGTCAGAAGCAGTGCACTAAATATGGAATTAGGGTGCCAACTCTGATCAGAAGTAGTGCACTACATAGGGAATAGGGTGCCATTTGGAACAAAGCCCTAGACTTCTGAAGATCAACACATGATTTGCCTGGCAGGTCTTCCCATCAACATGATCTTCATGTGACCGTTCGTGCCCCAGGGCCGTCAGTCCATGGGTGCATCCCAAATGGAGCCCTATTCCTATATAGTGCACTACTTTAGACCAGGGTTGGCACCCTATTCCCTATGTAGTGCACTACTTTAGACCAGAGCCCTATGGCACCCTATTCCCTATATAGTGCACTACTTTAGACCAGAGCCCTATTCCCTATATAGTGCACTACTTTAGACCAGAGCCCTATTCCCTATATAGTGAACTACTTTAGAACAGAGCCCTATTCCCTATATAGTGAACTACTTTAGACCAGAGCCCTATTCCCTATATAGTGAACTACTTTAGAACAGAGCCCTATTCCCTATATAGTGCACTACTTTAGACCAGGGCCCTATTCCCTATATAGTGAACTACTTTAGAACAGAGCCCTATTCCCTATGTAGTGCACTACTTTAGACCAGAGCCCTATTCCCTATGTAGTGCACTACTTTAGACCAGAGCCTATTCCCTATATAATTGCACTACTTTAGACCAGAGTTGGCACCCTATTCCCTATGTAGTGCACTACTTTAGACCAGGGTTGCACCCTTATTCCCTATGTAGTGCACTACTTTAGACCAGGGTTGGAACCTATTCCCTATGTAGTGCACTACTTTAGACCAGGGTTGGCACCCTATTCCATATTTAGTACACTCTTTAGACTGGGTTGGCACCCTATTCCCTATGTGATGCACTACTTTAGATCAGGGTTGGCACCCTATTCCCTATAATTTTTTCTACTTTAGACCAGGGTTATTTCTTCCTATGTAGTGCACTACTTTTGAACCAGGGAGTTGGAACCCTATTATACCCCCCAGTACTACTTTTAGACCAGGTTTGAACCTATTCCCTATGTGATGCTACTTTAGACCAGGAGTTTATTTTCCCTATTCCATATACCATTTCTTTAGACAGAAACCCTATTCCTATGTGATACCTCTTTGGAAAACTGAGCCTATTCCCTGTAGTGCTGGAGCGAGAGCCTATTCTCTATAATTTTCATAGACCAGAGCCCATTTCCCTATATAGTGAACTACTTTAGACCAGAGCCCTATTCCCTATATAGTGCACTACTTTAGACCAGAGGCCTATTCCCTATATAGTGCACTACTTTAGACCAGAGCCCCATTCCCTATATAGTGCACTACTTTAGACCAGAGCCCTATGGATATTGAACAGAGTTGGCACCTCTATTCCATATTTAGTGCACTACTTTTGAACAGTTGGCACCTCTATTCCATATTTAGTGCACTGCTTCTGACCAGGGTTGGCACCCTTATTACCTATTTAGTACTCATTTTTATTACCAGGGCCTCATTCCCTAATCACTGATCATCCCTAAAGCCACCCCATTTGCCCTTTCGTTCCAGCACTCTGCTGCCTGCGACTGAACGTAATTTTTGCAAAAATCCCTGAAGTTGAGACTTTTATCTCCCTCACCAACTTCAAACATGTGCTATCTGAGCAGCTAACCGATCGCTGCAGCTGTACATAGTCTATTGGTAAATAACCCACCCATTTTCACCTACCTCATCCCCACACTGTTTTTATTTATTTACTTTTCTGCTCTTTTGCACACCAGTATCTCTACCTGTACATGACCATCTGATCATTTATCACTCCAGTGCTAATCTGCAAAATTGTAATTATTCGCCTACCTCCTCATGCCTCTTGCACACAATGTATATAGACTCGCCTTTTTTCTACTGTGTTATTGACTTGTTAATTGTTTACTCCATGTGTAACTCTGTGTTGTCTGTTCACACTGCTAAGCTTTATCTTGGCCAGGTTGCAGTTGCAAATGAGAACTTGTTCTCAACTAGCCTACCTGGTTAAATAAAGGTGAAATAAAAAAAATACATTTTTTTTTTAGTGCACTAGTTTTTATTACCAGGGCCCTATTCCCTATTTAGTGCACTAGTTTTTATTACCAGGGCCCTATTCCCTATTTAGTGCACTAGTTTTCTATGACTAGCGCCCCATGGGGGAATAGGGTGCCGTTTAGGACACTGACAGGCTGTGAATCTGAACTCTAGAGGGAACAAAACAACTTCATGACCCAAATGTCGTTGATTTTTCTCCTCAATGAAGTCTATTGATTGGCTGCCAGGCTATGCAAATCATGTGTTAATCTGCAGAACTGAAAACAAAGTGTCTGGTCCCAAATTGCACACTATTCCTTTATGTGGTGCACTACTTTTGACCAGAGTTGGCACCCTATTCCCTATATAGTGCACTACTTTTGACCAGAGTTGGCACCCTATTCCCTATATAGTGCACTATGTTTGATGAGATTAGCACCTATTCTCTAAGTAGTGCACTACTTTTGACCAGGGTTGACACCTTCTCTATATAGTGCACTAACTTTTGACCAGAGTTGGCACCTATATTCCCTATACATAATTTTTTCTTAAGGAGACAGAGTTGGCACCCTATTCTCTAAGTAGTGCACTACTTTTGACCAGGGTTGGCACCCTATTCCCTATGCAGTACACTACTTTTGACCAGGGTTGGCACCCTATTCCCCATATAGTGCACTGTTTGACCAGAGTTAGCACCCTATTCCCTATATAGTGCACTACTTTTGACCAGAATTGGCACCCTATTCCCCATATAGTGCACTATGTTTGACCAGGGTTGGCACCCTATTCCCTATGTAGTGCACTACTGTTGACCAGGGTTGGCACCCTATTCCCTATGTAGGGCACTACTTTTGACCGGGACCAATAGGGACACAAAGGGAAAAAAACACTTTTCTGACCCAAATGTCAACGTTTTTTCCTCCTCTAGAAGCCTGCTGATTGGCTGATTGAGTGATTCACCTTGTCAATGTCCTTATTTGTCTGTTATGGATAATGATGAGTTGAGCTGTTTGGGTTTCATGAGGTCATCACCAGACGTTGGTCCTAATTCTCCCTGTTGGAAGAGCAAAACTTCAGCCAGATTGATGTAGGTCTATTAATGACTGTCCACTGTTACACCAGTCTGTTACACCAGTCTAGACTGAACCATGACTGTCCACTGTTACACCAGTCTAGACTGAACCATGACTGTCCACTGTTACACCAGTCTAGACTGAACCATGACTGCCCACTGTTACACCAGTCTGTTACTAGACTGAACCATGACTGTTCACTGTTACACCAGTCTAGACTGAACCATGACTGTCCACTGTTACACCAGTCTAGACTGAACCATGACTGTCCACCACTGTTACACCAGTCTAGACTGAACCATGACTGTCCACCACTGTTACACCAGTCTAGACTGAACCATGACTGTCCACTGTTACACCAGTCTAGACTGAACCATGACTGTCCACTGTTACACCAGTCTAGACTGAACCATGACTGTCCACTGTTACACCAGTCTAGACTGAACCATGACTGTCCACTGTTACACTAGTCTGTTACTAGACTGAACCATGACTGTCCACTGTTACACCAGTCTAGACTGAACCATGACTGTCCACCACTGTTACACCAGTCTAGACTGAACCATGACTGTCCACCACTGTTACACCAGTCTAGACTGAACCATGACTGTCCACTGTTACACCAGTCTAGACTGAACCATGACTGTCCACTGTTACACCAGTCTAGACTGAACCATGACTGTCCACTGTTACACTAGTCTGTTACTAGACTGAACCATGACTGTCCACTGTTACACCAGTCTAGACTGAACCATGACTGTCCACTGTTACACCAGTCTGTTACTAGACTGAACCATGACTGTCCACTGTTACACCAGTCTAGACTGAACCATGACTGTCCACTTTTACACCAGTCTGTTACTAGACTGAACCATGACTGTCTAAAGAATCTCTTTGGGTGATATGACATTTTTCTTCTCTATTCTACTCCAATATTTCTATTCACTCACGATGCTACCTTTTCTGTGTGTAGGTTTTTGTCCTAGTCCTAGTCCAGCTCTAACACACCTAAATCAACTTTCCGTGGTCTAAATTTAAGTGTCATGTTTGATTCAGGTGTGTTGTGTTCTACAGTGCTGGGCTAGGAACAAAAGCCTAAACACACAGCCATTACAGCCTTGTTGACTGTATACCATATATGGGCGTGTTCCGTGTGTTCAACAGGTTGGTCCAATCCCGTCATCTTCCCCAGTGATCTCACTCTGGTGGCTCCTGAAAGGCGGTGCTCTGGAACTCCGCTGCCATGACAACAACACCAACACTCCATCCACTGTTGTTTCACGGGGGTTGAGGTGGCAGAGAGGGGCAGGCGGCTGGAGGGGGAGGTGGGGAGGAGGAGGAGGGGTAGTGTTTGTTAGGGTGCAGTCTGCCCAGGGATATCACATGGGACGATACACCTGTATCAACAACAACACCAAGGAGCACTCCTCCATCTACGTCTTTGTGAAAGGTGAGAGGTGTGTGTTGGGGTGTGTTGTGTGTGTTTGTCTATGACTCTGTCTATGTAGGCTTTTCTGTCTGTCTCTGTCTCTCTCTCTCTCTCTTTCTGTATGTCTCTCTCTCTCGGTCTCTGTCTCTCTCTGTCTCTCTCTCTCGGTCTCTCTCTCTCGGTCTCTGTGTCTCTCTCGGTCTCTGTGTCTCTCTCGGTCTCTGTGTCTCTCTCTGTCTCGGTCTGTCTGTCTGTCTGTCTGTGTCTGTCTGTCTGTCTGTCTCTCTCTCGCTCTGTCTGTCTGTCTCTCTCTGTATCTGTGAGCATATGTATCACCCTCCCTCCCTTCCCTATGTTGTCTTGCATAAACCCAATCTCCATCTCTTCTGTTTTCCTACCTAACCCAAATTCTCTCTCTCTCCTCTCCCATCCCCCGTCTCTCCCTCCCACCCCCAGACCCCCAGAGTCCGTTTCAGCGTTCTATGGTGAACGGCATTCTGGTCCGCGTCGGGGAGAACCTGACTTTACCATGCCTGGTCACCGACCCTGATGTGACCCCCGTGACCCACAGACCTGTGACTTACAACCTTTACCCTCCGATCTCCATTACCACTCCGACCCCCAGCGCGGGGTCATCATCGGCAACGCCAGGAAGGAGTACGAGGGGTTGCTACATATGCTTTGGCGAGCTGGCAGGTGCCACCGTGAGGTCGAGCCAGTATACTGTGGACGACGGCTCGGAGTGAGAGATGAGGGAGAATGGGAGTAGGAGGGAAAAAAAGAGAGAGATCTCCAGGCAGCATACTCGTTTTTGCATACACAGAATTTGTGCCACAAATCACCTCTATGTGACTCTGTTAACAGTTAGACATGAACCACCTCTATGTGACTCTATGTTATAACAGTTAGACATGGACCACCTCTATAGAGCTCTATATTACTTAGTTAGACATGAACCACCTCTATGTGACTCTATATTAACAGTTAGACATGAACCACCTCTATGTGACTCTGTTAACAGTTAGACATGAACCACCTCTATGTGACTCTGTTAACAGTTAGACATGAACCACCTCTATGTGACTCTATGTTAACAGACATGGGCCACCTCTATGTGACTCTATGTTAACAGTTAGACATGAACCACCTCTATGTGACTCTATGTTAACAGTTAGACATGAACCACCTCTATGTTAACAGTTAGACATGAACCACCTCTATGTGACTCTATGTTAACAGTTAGACATGAACCACCTCTATGTGACTCTATGTTAACAGTTAGACATGAACCACCTCTATGTTAACAGTTAGACATGAACCACCTCTATGTGACTCTATGTTAACAGTGAGACATGGACCACCTCTATGTTAACAGTTAGACATGAACCACCTCTATGTGACTCTGTTAACAGTTAGACATGGGCCACCTCTATGTGACTCTATGTTAACAGTGAGACATGAACCACCTCTATGTTAACAGTTAGACATGAACCACCTCTATGTGACTCTGTTAACAGTTAGACATGGGCCACCTCTATGTGACTCTATGTTAACAGTTAGACATGAACCACCTCTATGTGACTCTATGTTAACAGTGAGACATGAACCACCTCTATGTTACTCTATGTTAACAGTGAGACATGAACCACCTCTATGTTAACAGTGAGACATGAACCACCTCTATGTTAACAGTGAGACATGAACCACCTCTATGTTAACAGTGAGACATGAACCACCTCTATGTGACTCTGTTAACAGTTAGACATGAACCACCTCTATGTTAACAGTGAGACATGAACCACCTCTATGTTAACAGTTAGACATGAACCACCTCTATGTTAACAGTTAGACATGAACCACCTCTATGTTAACAGTGAGACATGAACCACCTCTATGTTAACAGTGAGACATGAACCACCTCTATGTTAACAGTGAGACATGAACCACCTCTATGTTAACAGTGAGACATGAACCACCTCTATGTTAACAGTGAGACATGAACCACCTCTATGTTAACAGTGAGACATGAACCACCTCTATGTTAACAGTTAGACATGAACCACCTCTATGTTAACAGTTAGACATGAACCACCTCTATGTTAACAGACATGGGCCACCTCTATGTGACTCTATGTTAACAGTGAGACATGAACCACCTCTATGTTAACAGTGAGACATGAACCACCTCTATGTTAACAGTGAGACATGAACCACCTCTATGTTAACAGTGAGACATGAACCACCTCTATGTTAACAGTGAGACATGAACCACCTCTATGTTAACAGTGAGACATGAACCACCTCTATGTTAACAGTGAGACATGAACCACCTCTATGTTAACAGTGAGACATGAACCACCTCTATGTTAACAGTTAGACATGAACCACCTCTATGTTAACAGTTAGACATGAACCACCTCTATGTTAACAGACATGGGCCACCTCTATGTGACTCTATGTTAACAGTGAGACATGAACCACCTCTATGTTAACAGTTAGACATGAACCACCTCTATGTTAACAGTTAGACATGAACCACCTCTATGTTAACAGTGAGACATGAACCACCTCTATGTTAACAGTGAGACATGAACCACCTCTATGTTAACAGTGAGACATGAACCACCTCTATGTTAACAGTGAGACATGAACCACCTCTATGTTAACAGTGAGACATGAACCACCTCTATGTTAACAGTGAGACATGAACCACCTCTATGTTAACAGTGAGACATGAACCACCTCTATGTTAACAGTTAGACATGAACCACCTCTATGTTAACAGTTAGACATGAACCACCTCTATGTTAACAGACATGGGCCACCTCTATGTGACTCTATGTTAACAGTGAGACATGAACCACCTCTATGTTAACAGTGAGACATGAACCACCTCTATGTTAACAGTGAGACATGAACCACCTCTATGTTAACAGTGAGACATGAACCACCTCTATGTTAACAGTGAGACATGAACCACCTCTATGTTAACAGTGAGACATGAACCACCTCTATGTTAACAGTGAGACATGAACCACCTCTATGTTAACAGTGAGACATGAACCACCTCTATGTTAACAGTGAGACATGAACCACCTCTATGTTAACAGTGAGACATGAACCACCTCTATGTTAACAGTGAGACATGAACCACCTCTATGTTAACAGTTAGACATGAACCACCTCTATGTTAACAGTTAGACATGAACCACCTCTATGTTAACAGTTAGACATGGACCACCTCTATGTTAACAGTTAGACATGAACCACCTCTGTGACTCTATGTTAACAGTTAGACATGAACCACCTCTATGTGACTCTATGTTAACAGTTAGACATGAACCACCTCTATGTTAACAGTTAGACATGAACCACCTCTATGTTAACAGTGAGACATGAACCACCTCTATGTTAACAGTGAGACATGGTCCATCTCCAAACAGGGACCACCTCTATGTTAACAGTTAGACATGAACCACCTCTATGTTAACAGTTAGACATGAACCACCTCTATGTTAACAGTGAGACATGAACCACCTCTATGTTAACAGTGAGACATGAACCTCCTCTATGTGACTCTATGTTAACAGTTAGACATGAACCACCTCTATGTTAACAGTTAGACATGAACCACCTCTATGTTAACAGTGAGACATGAACCACCTCTATGTTAACAGTGAGACATGAACCACCTCTATGTTAACAGTTAGACATGAACCACCTCTATGTGACTCTGTTAACAGTTAGACATGAACCACCTCTATGTTAACAGTTAGACATGAACCACCTCTATGTTAACAGTGAGACATGAACCACCTCTATGTTAACAGTGAGACATGAACCACCTCTATGTTAACAGTGAGACATGGTCCATCTCCAAACAGGGTCCTGTCTGACATACTGTATGTTTATATCCACCTCCCTCTCCTCTGCCCACCCAGTCCCTGAGCAGCCTCCAGTGATCAGTCTGTCCCAGAGAGAGAGGGTGATCCTGAGGAGAGGAGAGCAGTTTGAGATCACCTGCAGCTCCTCCAACCTCAACCCTGACTTCAGCATTAAGTGGGACTTCCCTGTTGGAGCGGTGAGACTGGCTCCATACTGTCTCTGTCTCTCTGTCTCTCCCTCTCTCTCTCTCTCTCTGTCTCTCTCTCTGTCTCTCTCTCTCTGTCTGTCTCTCTCTCTGTCTCTCTCTGTCTCTCTCTCTCTGTCTGTCTCTCTCTCTGTCTCTCTCTCTCTCTCTCTCTCTGTCTCTGTCTCTCTCTCTCTGTCTCTCTCTCTGTCTCTCTCTCTGTTGTCTCTCTCTCTCTCTCTCTCTGTCTCTGTCTCTCTCTCTCTGTCTCTCTCTCTGTCTCTCTCTCTGTTGTCTCTCTCTGTTGTCTCTCTCTGTTGTCTCTCTCTGTCTCTCTCTCGCTGTCTCTCTCTCGCTGTCTCTCTCTCGCTGTCTCTCTCTCGCTGTCTCTCTCTCTCTGTCTCTCTCCCAATTCAATTCAAGGGCTTTATTGGCATGGGAAACGTGTTAACATTGCCAAAGCAAGTAAGGTAGATAATATATAAAGTGAATATATAAAGTGAAATAAACAATAAAAATTAACAGTAAACATCACACATACAGAAGTTTCAAAACAATAAAGACATTACAAATGTCATATTATATATATATATACAGTGTTTTAATAATGTACAAATGGTTAAGGTACACAAGGGAAAATAAATTAGCATAAATATGGGTTGTATTTACAATGGTGTTTGTTCTTCACTGGTTGCCCTTTTCTCGTGGCAACAGGTCACAAATCTTGCTTCTGTGATGGCACACTGTGGAATTTCACCCAGTTGATATGGGAGTTTATCAAAATTGGATTTGTTTTCAAATTCTTTGTGGATCTGTGTAATCTGAGGGAAATATGTCTCTCTCTCTCTGTCTGTCTGTCTGTCTGTCTGTCTGTCTGTCTCTGTCTCGCTCTCCCTTTCTCCCTGTCTCTCTCTCTCTCCTTTCTCCCTGTCTCTCTCTCTCTCCCTTTCTCCCTGTCTCTCTCTCTCCCCCCTTTCTCCATGTCTCTCTCTGTCTCTTTCTCTCAGTCTCTCTCTCTTTCTCAGTCTCTCTCTCCCTCCCTTTCTCTCTGTAGAAGTATTCACAGTGTTCTATTGCTTCTACCAGTACACTAACCATGACCCACCTGAGAGTCCAGTATAGTGAACCCCTGAACTCTGACCCCTGTCTGCAGCGTGCCTTCCAGGCCCACACCTCCCACATCCTGGCTGGTTCCCGTGGTTACCAACGCTCCACCTCCCTCTGGATCACCTCTGTCAACCAATCAGACGCCGGGACATACCGATGCCACGCCCAAAACGAGAGGGGCGCCACCACCGATACCCTGCACCTGGATGTCCGTGGTGAGTGGGTGCGCGTGTGTGTGTGTTTGTGCGTGCGTGCGTGTGTGTGTGTTTGTGTGTGTGTGTGTGTGTGTGTGTGTGTGTGTTTGAGTCTCGCAAAGACAGAACCTCTGATGGAATTTGTTAACCTCTATAACACTGTAACTGATGATAGTCTAAACCTGTCTAACCCTGTCAGAGAGAGGGAGAGCCTCGCCCTGTCAGAGAGAGGGAGAGCCTCGCCCTGTCAGAGAGAGGGAGAGCCTAACCCTGTGTGTGTTCCCCCTCCAGAGCGAGGCTTCATCAGTGTGCTGGGTGACTCCCGGCCTAGCCAGTCTGCTGTCAGAGAAGGGGAGAGCCTAAGCCTCAGGGTAGAGTTGGAGTCCTACCCCAGACCAGGCACTCTGTCCTGGGCTTACAACGGCAAGATCCTCCAAAACACCACGGAGCACGTCATCACTGTGCGACGACACCGATACAGGTACTCTCCACAGACAGATACACGCTCTAGTCACATGGGACATCAGTGTGACGGTTCAGAGAGAAAATGTCTGCCCCAGTGTAATATTTCATTCAATAATTTTATTTTAATAATTAAAGTGCAGACAATAATAATAATTTCACTTAAAAAAAGATGAACAACTTTTTGGGGATACAAAAAGAACAATACGTTAATTTGATTAAATCCACTATTTCAGCGTTACATGAAACAGTATTCAAATACATCAAATGTACAATATATAGGAAGATAAATATCTCTTAAACAGCCACTCCACTTTTCAACCTCATGTTCATTACCTCCAGCCAACATTATCTCATTATCTCCAGCCAACCTCATGTTCATTACCTCCAGCCAACCTCATGCTCATTATCTCAGCCAACCTCATGCTCATTATCGCCAACCAGCCTCATGTTCATTATCTCATTACCTCCAGCCAACCTCATGTTCATTACCTCCAGCCAACCTCATGCTCATTATCGCCAAACAGCCTCATGTTCATTATCTCATTATCTCCAGCCAACATCATGTTCATTATCTCATTACCTCCAGCCAGCCTCATGTTCATTATCTCATTATCGCCAACCAGCCTCATGTTCATTATCTCATTACCTCCAGCCAGCCTCATGTTCATTACCTCATTACCTCCAGCCAACCTCATGTTCATTATCGCCAACCAGCCTCATGTTCATTATCTCATTACCTCCAGCCAACCTCATGTTCATTATCGCCAACCAGCCTCATGTTCATTATCTCATTACCTCCAGCCAACCAGCCTCATGTTCATTATCTCATTACCTCCAGCCAACCTCATGTTCATTATCGCCAACCAACCTCGTGTTCATTATCTCATCTCCAGCCAACCTCATGTTCATTATCGCCAACCAACCTCGTGTTCATTATCTCCAGCCAACCTCATGTTCATTATCTCATTACCTCCAGCCAACCTCATGTTCATTATCTCATTACCTCCAGCCAACCTCATGTTCATTATCTCAGCCAACCTCATGTTCATTATCTCAGCCAACCTCATGTTCATTATCTCAGCCAACTTCATGTTCATTATCTCATTATATCCAGTCAATCCCTGTTTACAGGGATAATTCTGCATGGTTACAGGGTTAATTTCGTGTGGTTACAGGGTTAATTTCGCGTGGTTACAGGGTTAATTTCGCGTGGTTACAGGGTTAATTTCGCGTGGTTACAAGGTTAATTTCGTGTGGTTAAAGGGTTAATTTCGCGTGATTACAGGGTTAATTTCGTGTGGTTACAGGGTTAATTTCGCGTGGTTACAGGGTTAATTTCGCGTGGTTACAGGGTTAATTTCGCTTGGTTACAGGGTTAATTTCGCGTGGTTACAGGGTTAATTTCGCGTGGTTACAGGGTAATTTTGCGTGGTTACAGGGTAATTTTGCGTGGTTACAGGGTTAATTCCGCGTTGTTACAGGGTTAAAACAAAAAGGTTAGTTTAGGTATTCATTCTGAGTGGTTAAGGTCAGGGCTATGGTTTGGGGGGGAGGTTATCATTCTGAGTGGTTAAGGTCAGGGCTATGGTTTGGGGGGGGGAAGGTTATCATTCTGAGTGGTTAAGGTCAGGGCTATGGTTTGGGGGAAGGTTAGTTTAGGTATTCATTCTGAGTGGTTAAGGTCAGGGCTATGGTTTGGGGGGGAAGGTTATCATTCTGAGTGGTTAAGGTCAGGGCTATGGTTTGAGGGAAGGTTAGTTTAGGTATTCATTCTGAGTGGTTAAGGTCAGGGCTATGGTTTGGGGGAAGGTTAGTTTAGGTATTCATTCTGAGTGGTTAAGGTCAGGGCTATGGTTTGGGGGGGAAGGTTATCATTCTGAGTGGTTAAGGTCAGGGCTATGGTTTGGGGGAAGGTTAGTTTAGGTATTCATTCTGAGTGGTTAAGGTCAGGGCTATGGTTTGAGGGGGGAGGTGATCATTCTGAGTGGTTAAGGTCAGGGCTATGGTTTGGGGGGGGGGGGGCTTAAAACAAAATAAGCTTCCATCAAGTATTCTCCCGGCTTGTTGGAGCGTTGTGAACTGCCGTGGTCCAGGGGTCTTAAGCAGCATGCTTGGTCTGACCACGCTTCGTCTTCGAGCATCTTGAGTTTGTGCCAGTGCTCGGGAAATGTTTTCTTATGGTAAGTGGAGAGGGAAGGCATATATCGACGTCCCAAGGACCTTTCAAAACGTCTGACATCCATCCAATGCTGTTTCTATTGACCAGTCTGTTACAGCCTAATACCAGTGTCTACATACTGTATGCTGTTTACATTGACCAGTCTGTTCCAGCATAGTACCAGTGTCTACATACTGTATGCTGTTTACATTGACCAGTCTGTTCCAGCATAATACCAGTGTCTACATACTGTATGCTGTTTACATTGACAACATCATTAAAAGTTCAAAACAGAGATGTTAAAAAACACGATGAGATTCACAGTGACCCGCGGAGTAGGAAATGTCCTCCCTCTGGCTAGAAACTCATTGTTCTTACTTTTTTGAATCCAACCCTGTGATGTCACAGAGACGCATTTTCTGTTAGGACCTTTCTTCTTCTTCTCCTTTTTTTAAACCACAGATCCTAGAAACACACTGTTTTCACATGTAGACACTGGAAATGGTGCTGGAGGTCAGGAACATGTAGAGACACTGGTACGGTGCTGGAGGTGAGGAACATGTAGAGACACTGGTACGGTGCTGGAGGTGGGGAACATGTAGACACTGGTACGCTACCTGCCTCCTCTAGCCACCAGGCTACCTGCCTCCTCTAGCCACCAGGCTACCTGCCTCCCCTAGCCACCAGGCTACCTGCCTCCCCTAGCCACCAGGCTACCTGCCTCCTCTAGCCACCAGGCTACCTGCCTCCCCTAACCACTAGGCTACCTACCTCCCCTAGCCACCAGGCTACCTGCCTCCTCTAGCCACCAGGCTACCTGCCTCCCCTAGCCACCAGGCTACCTGCCTCCCCTAGCCACCAGGCTACCTGCCTCCTCTAGCCACCAGGCTACCTGCCTCCCCTAACCACTAGGCTACCTACCTCCCCTAGCCACCAGGCTACCTGCCTCCTCTAGCCACCAGGCTACCTGCCTCCCCTAGCCACCAGGCTACCTGCCTCCCCTAGCCACCAGGCTACCTGCCTCCCCTAGCCACCAGGCTACCTGCCTCCCCTAGCCACCAGGCTACCTGCCTCCCCTAGCCACCAGGCTACCTGCCTCCCCTAGCCACCAGGCTACCTGCCTCCTCTAGCCACCAGGCTACCTGCCTCCTCTAGCCACCAGGCTACCTGCCTCCTCTAGCCACCAGGCTACCTGCCTCCTCTAGCCACCAGGCTACCTGCCTCCTCTAGCCACCAGGCTACCTGCCTCCTCTAGCCACCAGGCTACCTGCCTCCCCTAGCCACCAGGCTACCTGCCTCCCCTAGCCACCAGGCTACCTGCCTCCCCTAGCCACCAGGCTACCTGCCTCCCCTAGCCACCAGGCTACCTGCCTCCCCTAGCCACCAGGCTACCTGCCTCCCCTAACCACCAGGCTACCTGCCTCCCCTAGCCACCAGGCTACCTGCCTCCCCTAGCCACCAGGCTACCTGCCTCCTCTAGCCACCAGGCTACCTGCCTCCCCTAGCCACCAGGCTACCTGTAATAATAATTAATATTAAATCACATTCAGACTTTTGGTGTCACAGGACAATAGTATAGTAAAGAATTAGAATAAATGATTTTTATTTACAGTATGAAAAATATAAAAAATAAAACTGGTATTATTTTATAATACCTCACATTCTCTCCTGTACATGGAACAGGGGAAGGCAACCCTGTTCCTGGACTATAACAGGGACTAATACAAATATATCTTAGCCCTGTGATTGGCTAAATCCAACCCACCAGGGTTGCCTACCCTTGTAGCATAAACTACACTACATTTAATTTCATTTGAACATTGCAGTTTGTGTGCCAGATTTAGCCAGTTAGCTAGTTAACTGAAGTCAATGGACAGATTTATTTTTTAATCAATGTTGTTTTTTTAAAGAAAAATTTCATGTCAAACAAAAAACATTTAGTCAAACATTGATGGAGGCTGATTGTCCTTCACCCCTTTACCAATGAGAGGCTGAAGGGGTGTGTGTGTGTGTGTGTGTGTATGGTGTGTGTGTGTATGGTGTGTGTGTATGGTGTGTGTGTATGGTGTGTGTGTGTATGGTGTGTGTGTGTATGGTGTGTGTGTGTGTATGTGTGTGTGTGCGTGTGTACGGTGTATGGTGTGTGTGTGTGTGTGTATGGTGTGTGTGTGTGTATGGTGTGTGTATGGTGTGTGTGTGTGTGTATGGTGTGTGTGTGTGTATGGTGTGTGTGGTGTGTGTTACTACCCTGCTGTGTCAGCCCCCCGTCTAAACACAATGTTTTACTAAATGTTGTTTTTACGAGAAATTCATGTGAAATATTTGTTTACTTGAAAAAAAATATTAAAAAAATGTTTTTATCCATCTGCCCATTGACTTCAGTTGAAAACTGTCTGGCTAAAATGGAAAGCTTATTGACTGAAAGTGCTTTTGCGTATTGGAACAATGCAGGGGGTTTTCCTACCACAGAAAACTACCCATGGAACTTTCCTTAATATATGTTGCATATGTGTATCTCAGGGTAAAACCCTCACCAACCTGACTGGAATGACTAACAGTTGCTTCTTGGAAAATGCAGTTGTTCCCTCCATTTAAAAAAAGAAACGTTGAAGCTAGCAGTTGTTCCCTCCATTTAAATAGAAACGTTGAAGCTAGCGGTTGTTCCCTCCATTTAAAAAGGAACGTTGAAGCTAGCAGTTGTTCCCTCCATTTAAAAAGGAACGTTGAAGCTAGCGGTTGTTCCCTCCATTTAAAAAGAAACGTTGAAGCTAGCGGTTGTTCCCTCCATTTAAAAAGGAATGTTGAAGCTAGCGGTTGTTCCCTCCATTTAAAAAGGAACGTTGAAGCTAGCAGTTGTTCCCTCCATTTAAAAAGAAAAGCTGAAGCTAGCAGTTGTTCCCTCCCTTTTTAAAAAGAAAAGCTGAAGCTAGCAGTTGTTCCCTCCCTTTTTAAAAAGAAAAGCTGAAGCTAGCAGTTGTTCCCTCCCTTTTTAAAAAGAAAAGCTGAAGCTAGCAGTTGTTCCCTCCATTTAAAAAGAAAAGCGGAAGCTAGCAGTTCCCTCCATTTTTAAAAAGAACAGCTGAAGCTAGCAGTTGTTCCCTCCATTTAAAAATAAAAGCTGAAGCTAGCAGTTGTTCCCTCCATTTAAAAAGAAAAGCTGAAGCTAGCAGTTGTTCCCTCACTTTTTGACATCCAGGTATTTTTCACAAATACAGTATTTTTGTGTCCCACATTGTCTCCCGGTTACTTCTTTCACTGCAGGTGTCTCATATAGCGTAAGCTTAGCACAGTCCTCGTCCTGAGCACCTTCCTCTGGCCCCACACCTCTCTTCACCCTATGAGAACAAGACACTGCCAATTATTATCAGAATCGTTCTGGATTTCTTCATGCCCTAAATGTTCAAATCTCCGTCATACTTTTCGATCGATGGTGAAATGTCTTTACCGTGTTGACATCTCCTTTGTGTTGTTGGGAGACAAACCAATCCAGGCTACATCCAAATTCTTAGCACGGACCACTTCAAGGAGAAAGTCCTAGTGATGAACAATTACATAAATGGTAGAATCAGACTTTTTTCTCTTCTCCATATTTGGCCTCTTAGAATGTGATCTCTGATGCTCAGTCACACACACATGCAAAACACACACACAGGCAAAACACACACCGTACACACAGGCAAAACACACACAGGCAAAACACACACACACACAGGCAAAACACACACACACACAGGTAAAACACACACACACACAGGTAAAACACACAGGCAAAACACACACACACACACACACAGGCAAAACACACACTGGACACACCTCTTCGTCTTTGCTGTTTATGGTCACCAGGTCCAATCCCTTCCGTTGGCAGTAAGGTCTGCTCTCACCCCAGGACTTGGTCTCAGTAGAGATGTAGTACAAACTGGAGTTGATATACCTCCACCCTTCTGTAGACAGAGTAGATACAGAGTAGAGAGTAGGAGATTAGATAGAGACGTAGTACAAACTGGAGTTGATATACAGTGCCTTGCGAAAGTATTCGGCCCCCTTGAACTTTGTGACCTTTTGCCACATTTCAGGCTGCAAACATAAAGATATAAAACTGTATTTTTTTGTGAAGAATCAACAACAAGTGGGACACAATCATGAAGTGGAACGACATTTATTGGATATTTCGACAAAGGAGAGATGGTTTTGTGGTAGGATGTTTAGGTGGGGTGGGGTGTTTAGGTGTGGTAGGAGGTTTAGGTGTGGTAGGAGGTTTAGGTGTGGTAGGAGGTTTAGGTGTGGTGGGGTGTTTAGGTGTGGTGGGGTGTTTAGGTGTGGTGGGGTGTTTAGGTGTGGTGGGGTGTTTAGGTGTGGTGGGGTGTTTAGGTGTGGTGGGGTGTTTAGGTGTGGTGGGGTGTTTAGGTGTGGTAGGAGGTTTAGGGGGTGTTTAGGTGTGGTAGGGTGTTTAGGTGTGGTAGGGTGTTTAGGTGTGGTAGGGTGTTTAGGTGTGGTAGGGTGTTTAGGTGTGGTAGGGTGTTTAGGTGTGGTAGGACGTTTAGGTGTGGTGGGGTGTTTAGGTGTGGTGGGGTGTTTAGGTGTGGTGGGGTGTTTAGTGTGGTGGGGTGTTTAGGTGTGGTGGGGTGTTTAGGTGTGGTGGGGTGTTTAGTGGTGGGGTGTTTAGGTGTGGTAGGGAGTGTTTAGGGGGGTGTTTAGGTGGTAGGGTAAGCTTAGGTGTGGTAGGGTGTTTAGGTGTGGTAGGGTGTTTAGGTGTGGTAGGGTGTTTAGGTGTGGTAGGACGTTTAGGTGTGGGGTGTTTAGGTGTGGTGGGGTGTTTAGTGGTGGGGTGTTTAGTGTGGTGGGGTGTTTAGGTGTGGTGGGGTGTTTAGGTGTAGGTGTTTAGGTGTGTGCTAGGTGTGCAGGGGTGTTTAGTGGTGTTTAGGTGGTGGGGTGTTTAGTGTGGTAGGAGTGTTTAGGTGTGTGGGGTGTTTAGGTGTGGTGGGGTGTTTAGGTGTGGTGGGGTGTTTAGGTGTGGTGGGGTGTTTAGGTGTGGTGGGGTGTTTAGGTGTGGTGGGGTGTTTAGGTGTGGTGGGGTGTTTCGTGTGGTGGGGTGTTTAGGTGTGGTGGGGTTGTTTAGGTGGTGGGGTGTTTAGGTGGGGGTGGGGTGTTTAGGTGGGGTGTTTAGGTGTGGTAGGAGGTTTAGGTGTGGTGGGGTGTTTAGTGTGGTGGGGGTGTTTAGGTGTGTGGGGTGTTTAGGTGTGGTGGGGTGTTTAGGTGTGGTGGGGTGTTTAGGTGTGGTGGGTGTTTAGGGTGGTGGGGTGTTTAGGTGTGGTGGGGTGTTTAGGTGTGGTGGGGTGTTTAGGTGTGGTAGGAGGTTTAGGTGTGTGGTAGGAGGTTTAGGTGTGGTAGGAGGTTTAGGTGTGGTAGGAGGTTTTAGGTGTGGTAGGGTGTTTAGGTGTGGTGGGGTGTTTAGGTGTGGTGGGGTGTTTAGGTGTTGTTTAGGTGTGGTGGGGTGTTTAGGTGTGGTGGGGTGTTTAGGTGTGGTGGGGGTGTTTAGGTGTGGTGGGGTGTTTAGGTGTGGTGGGGTGTTTAGGGTTGTTTAGGTGTGGTGGGGTGTTTAGGTGTGGTGGGGTGTTTAGGGGTGTTTAGGTGTGGTAGGTGTTTATGTGGTGGTGGGGTGTTTAGGTGTGGTAGGGTGTTTAGGTGTGGTAGGGTGTTTAGTGTGGTAGGGTGTTTAGGTGTGGTAGGGTGTTTAGGTGTGGTACTGCGAAAAGAGATATACAAATACTGAAAGAGCTGAACTTACCTGCTTTAAAATCATATTTAGAAGAACGCTGTAGTCCTCTGATTTCAGAGACTTAATCTTCTCTCTGCCGCGGAGGTTTCAATATTTGACTGCTGTCTCTGTGCAATTTGATTGTTTTCAACAAACAGACTTATGACAGCCACAGTACACCCCACTACTACCACACACAGCAGTAGTATGTAGTGTCTTCTGACGCATTCAGACCCTGCGGTGGACACACACACACACACACACACACACACACACACACACACACACACACACACACACACACACACACAGGTAACACACACACACAGGCATAAACACACACACACACACACACACACACACACACACAGGCATAAACACACACACACACACACACACACAGGCATAAACACACACACACAGGCATAAACACACAGGCACAAACACAGGCACAAACACACACAGGCATAAACACACACACACAGGCATAAACACACAGGCACAGGCATAAACACAGGCACAAACACACAGGCACAAACACACACCCACAGGCATAAACACACACAGGCATAAACACACACACACATATACACACACACAATTGATTGTTTTCCAATGCATGTAGTAATGTTGAAAGTTGAGGTGAAGATTAAATTCAACTGTTGTAGAACAATGTTTTTTGTTTCTAAGCCTTGGGGACCAAACACAATCAGGAATACAAACACGAAACATGATGTGATTGGTTAAGTGAGTTGGGGAAATCTGACCAATAACTTGTTATATAAATCATACATATTACTTTGTACTAACCAATGCAATATGTATACATGTTTTCAACGAGGGAATTCAATTAAGCTGCCCCGGGTTAAACAGGGCCATGGCCCGTAAATGTGACGGACATAAAACGAGTCCACAAGTTGTTTATTTTTACAGTTACACAACTGGCTGTTGCTTGATATGAGCAACATATCAACAATGTATAGGATTATACCACAGTAGCCAGGAAGTCGTTTTGGGGTGAAGGGGGACTGAGATGTAATTGTTAAAATTGTTTTGCCCTTCACTACAGAGGGCTATATCGGTCCACTAATACAGGACTAGTAAAGGCCCAGCGCACTACTTTTTTGGGTGATTTTTTTTTTTAATCTTAAAAAAAAAAAGGTATATTTTATTAAGATTTTTCAGGTGGCGTTTCAGCACCCCTACTCCCTGCGGCGGTGATATTCCAAGTTTCAACGTGACCTTTAATTAGTGTTAGTTTAAACAGCGCTTCACCGCAAATATGTGCCCCTTGTTCTATTGATTTCAGCGTGATATCGATGGAAGTGATTAACAAAAACAGTGTTGCATTGCACTAACCACGTTGGCCACCCACTTTGAATCAAAATGCAACACTTCAAAATGGATCTATCCGTCTTCTCCAAACTGTCCTCTAACACATTACTCCCAGGATCCGTTTGGTTTATGGAGCGGTGTTATTTTTAATAGTGTATATTTCCTCCCTAATCAATTAGTGATTTTATTACCAGTTGACAAAACGGGGTTTTTCAACAACGGGGTTTCCTTTCCATGTTGTGTGTGATTGAAAAGTGAGAACCTTTCGTTGATGAAGGACAGGTGTAACTAACAAACTTTTCAGTTGATGTTAAAGTTTATATGACTTAAGTACAGTTTCCTGCCAGTCCAGGATGTAAGATACAGTTTGTCCTGTTTTAATTGGTCCTTTACAATTGATGTTAAAAGTTTATATGTGACTGATGGATTTGAATATACCAGAAATCACCAAAATGGGTTTTCCCGAATTATCCGTGCCATTTGAGAAAGAAAGTGATAGCTGCGACCCCTAGCGCTAAATCAACAGTACAAAACCAAATAAATTGATCCGTTTCAAGCAATTGATCTCGTGTCATCGTGTTGACTATACACATACTAACATCACCAATCTGAGGTAAAAAATGTTGGGTAAATGTAGTAAGAATAACACATATACTACTGTCCCCACCATGGAAAGTAGCGTAATATACATGTATTAGATATGGCAAAATAATTAGATCTTCATTTACGATGATAGTATAGGGTCTGTGCAGCAGGCTGAACGTTAGACGTTACTTACCTGAGAGGTGAGTTCGGTTGCATGGTTTCCGTAAGGATTCCCGGTCTCCTTCGGTGAAGCCCATTGGACCAAGGCAGCTGCTATAAATGGGATTATCAAACATCTCCTCATTCATCATCCGCCGGACCAACCGCAGTCAGTTTTGTTTTGACCGCAGCAGTAGAGCGAGGGACGAGTTTCTGTCATCACGTCTGTTGCGCCACTTTATGTAGTGGTCCCATCTCTGACTAATACGACTGGTGACGCGATCACACCTACAGGGGTTGACTTTGACACATGTATATATATATAGCCCGTATGAGAAGGGCTATGGATTACGTGAAACCGTGAACTTCAGCTTTCGTTATTAGTTAGTGTATTTGTCATATAGCCTACGCAGGATGGACTACCCACAATGCATTTAAGTGAATAAAACACTACACAAATAAAAGCTAAATTGAATAAAAATAGAAAAGAATTTAGCAAAACTATAATACAACAAGACACTCAAACGAATTGAAGTAGGACATTTACACGTCCCGGGGAATTGTGGAAATAGATAAAGCCAGCGACCCGCTCTGTTTCTTGTAAACCACGTGATCTATGTTTTCCGTCTTCTATAATAGACGTATCTACAGATTCATTGGGTAACCGAAAGTCCCCCCCAAAAATGCATAGACAAAAAGACGAGTCTTCTGTCTTCTATAATAGACGTATCTACAGATTCATTGGGTAACTGAAAGTCCCCCCCAAAAATACATAGACAAAAAGACGAGACCTAACCAGCAAAAGCAACATATATACAAAAAGCCGAACAAACGGTATTCATACCCCTATGAATTTCTTCACATTTTATGGTGTCGCAAAGTGGGATTCAGATTGATTTAATTGTACATTATTTTGTCAACAATCTGAACAAAATACCCATGTAATGTCTAAGTGGGACGAATATATATATTTATTTTAGATGGATATAAATTAAATTCCTAAAAATAGTCTTTCCATAAGTATTCAGCTCCCTGGAGTCAATACATGTTAGAAACACCTTGGCAGCCATTACAGTTGTGCATCTAGGGTAAATCTCTAAGAGCTTTACACAACAGAATTGTACAATATTAGTCCGTTTTAATATTTTTTTTATAATTCTTTAAGCTCCGTCAAGATGTTGGGGCTCATGGCTAGACAGCCGTTTTCTCGTCTTACCAAAGATTTTCAAAACTGTAACTTGACCACAAACATTCACTGTCGTCTTGGTAACCAACTCCAGTGTATATTTGTCCTTGTGTTGTAGGTTATTTTTTTTATTTTTTTTTTGGAAAAGTTTTATTAGTACAATTCCTTTAAAAACAGCTCATACATTTTTTACATAATTTATACACATAAAAACGGCAACAAAGCATAAAACACAGCATTTGAAAAGTTACATTTAAATTTGTTAAAAAGTACATGTTGTTAAAACCAATGAAAACAACTATGAATAAAAGTACTTTCCTTGTAAAAACATCAAATCTGTAAAAGCCATTTAAAATGTGTACAAATGATCTAACAAAGGTAAAACATTTTTAAGACATGAAAAACATGTTAAAAAGCCACTTTGTTAAAAAGGCTGTCTTCAGTCCCTTGTACAGGAGCGGGGTGAGTCTTTATCAAGCTCACCTCATCCTGCTCTTCTGAATGGATCATAGTCCCGTCCTTCGGGGCCCAGAGGGGATCCCTCCCCTAGGCGCATCGCCCTAGGCGCTGTCAGGCCGTGGCCGCCGGGACCTAGGGTGTTGTGGGGGACCCTTCGCTTGGGGTCGAGGCCCCCCTTCTTCCGTACCACCCCAGGGCTTCCGTGGCTACCATGGCCACTGCCTGGGGGGTGGTCTCTACGTTTTTCGCTACCAGCAGGTTACGGGAGGACCACAGTGCTTCCTTCAGGCACGTGAGGGTGGACCAGAGCTTGGGAAAGGTCTTCGATGGAATGGGCCTTCGGCCCACCCCATACAGCACGAGCTGAGGTGTTAGGTCCTCCCCTGCTGGCAGACACGAGGTGATCAGGGGGCCTGCTTCCTTCCACAGGTCCCTGGCGGCTCTGCACTCCCAGAGCATGTGCCTCACCGACTCTTCTTGGCCGCAGCCTGGTCGGGGGCACGCGGATATCCTCGCCATGCCCCGTGAGTGCATAACGGCCCTGACCGGGAGGATCTCGTGGGCGACCATCCAGGACAGGTCCCGATGCCGATTCAGGAGAGCAGGGTGGGCCACGTTGCGCCAAACCGTTGTGGGCTCACCTATCGCGAGCCCGCGCACTGGACATGCTGGTTCCCGATCCTGCACAAGAGAGAGAAGAGAGCGGTGTTTTGTTAAAACCGTGACTGTTTCTTTTTCCAGTTTAAAATGTCTTAAAAACTTCTGGAGCTGGACGTAGGGGGGGGGGGGGTAGCAGGAAAGAGACTGGGATCAGCCTCAGAGTCCTGAGGTAAGATCCCAGCCAGAACCGTGCGAGGGCCTGAGTCTTGTTGTTGACCGGGGAGGTGGCAAGAGTCAGATGTAACGCTGTGTCCTGTTGAAAGGTGATTTCCTTCCCCAGTCCCCTGGATATAGCCTGTGCTTAGCTCCATCCCGTTTTTATAGGTACTTTTATAGATCATTTTATTAGGTACAGTCATGGGAAATTTTTCATGACTCAAACACCTCCCTAAACTCGGATGAATGTATGCACTGTTCCAACAGCCTGGGAACCCCCTCTAAGTCTCAATCTAGGTCATGGAAACTTCCACTTTCATTATAACATGCTGCTCTTGTAAATCATAACCCCCCTCCCCATTTCAATAAATAAAAGTGAAATTAACAACAAAAATGTACTCTCTCTTTCTGTGCTAGGTACACCAGTGAGCTGCGTTTGGTGAGGGTCCATGGGTCAGAGAGCGGGATCTATACCTTCCTAGTCAATCATGAGGACGCCTCTGTCAATCAATCATTCCCTGTCTATGTGAACAGTACGTTCTGGTTGGTTGTTTTTGCATGGTGTTTTCACATCCTTTTTCACACCATTTTGAAGGCTTACAGTAAACTCTCTTTCTCTCTCTCTCTCTCTGTCTCTCTCTCTGTCTCTGTCTCTGTCTCTCTCTCTGTCTCTCTCTCTGTGTCTCTCTCTCTCTCTCTGTCTCTCTCTCTGTCTCTCTCTCTGTCTCTCTCTCTCTCTCTGTCTCTCTCTCTGTCTCTCTCTCTGTCTCTCTCTCTCTCTCTGTCTCTGTCTCTCTCTCTGTCTGTGTCTGTCTCTCTCTCTGTCTGTCTCTCTCTCTCTCAGGTAAGCCTGTCATCATTTCCCAGGAGGGACCAGTTGATGGACAGGTGCGCTGCGTTGCCGCCGGTTACCCGACCCCTAAAATCAGCTGGTTCTACTGTGAACTCCCCCACACACGGTACAAGACAGTAACACACACAGCTATACTGTGAACTCCCCCCCACACACACAGCCATACTGTGAACTTCCCCCCACACACGGTACAAGACAGTAACACACACAGCTATACTGTGAACTTCCCCACACACAGCTATACTGTGAACTCCCTCACACACACACAGCCATACTGTGAACTCCCCCACACACACACACAGCCATACTGTGAACTCCCCCACACACACACACAGCCATACTGTGAACTCCCTCACACACAGCCATACTGTGAACGGAGTGAGAGGGGTTGAGACTAGAGTGAGAGGGGTTGAGACTAGAGTGAGAGGGGTTGAGACTAGAGTGAGAGGGGTTGAGACTAGAGTGAGAGGGGTTGAGACTAGAGTGAGAGGGGTTGAGACTAGAGTGAGAGGGGTTGAGACTAGAGTGAGAGGGGTTGAGACAGAGTGAGAGGGGTTGAGACAGAGTGAGAGGGGTTGAGACAGTGTGAGAGGGGTTGAGACTAGAGTGAGAGGGGTTGAGACTAGAGTGAGAGGGGTTGAGACAGGGTACCCAGGTGCTGAGACGAGAGTGAGAGGGGTTGAGACAGGGTGAGCAGGGGCTGAGACCGGGGGAGAGGGGTTGAGACAGAGTGAGAGGGGTTGAGACAGAGTGAGAGGGGTTGAGACAGAGTGAGAGGGGTTGAGACAGAGTGAGAGGGGTTGAGACAGAGTGAGAGGGGTTGAGACAGAGTGAGAGGGGTTGAGACAGAGTGAGAGGGTTGAGACAGAGTGAGAGGGGTTGAGACAGAGTGAGAGGGGTTGAGACAGGGTGAGCAGGTGCTGAGACAGGGTGAGCAGGTGCTGAGACAGGGTAAGCAGGTGCTGAGACAGGGTGAGCAGGTGCTGAGACAGGGTGAGCAGGTGCTGAGACAGAGTGAGAGGGGTTGAGACAGAGTGAGAGGGGTTGAGACAGAGTGAGAGGGGTTGAGACAGAGTGAGAGGGGTTGAGACAGAGTGAGAGGGGGTTGAGACAGGGTGAGAGGGGTTGAGACAGGGTGAGCAGGTGCTGAGACTAGAGTGAGAGGGGTTGAGACAGAGTGAGAGGGGTTGAGACAGAGTGAGAGGGGTTGAGACTAGAGTGAGAGGGGTTGAGACTAGAGTGAGAGGGGGTTGAGGCGGGGTGAGAGGGGTTGAGACGGGGTGAGAGGGGTTGAGACAGGGTGAGCAGGTGCTGAGACTAGAGTGAGAGGGGTTGAGACAGAGTGAGAGAGGTTGAGACAGAGTGAGAGGGGTTGAGACAGAGTGAGAGGGGTTGAGACAGAGTGAGAGGGGTTGAGACAGGGTGAGAGGGGTTGAGACAGGGTGAGAGGGG